>NC_044192.1:39404815-39432161 GCF_900880675.1 Sparus aurata
CAACTGGCCCGCTGATTGGTCAGATCTGGTGTCTACCACGCCTCGTTGCTATAACGACCAGTACTGCTAAACTACGAGGGGGCGGGGAATTGCGCCGAGCCATAAATTCAGGTCATTCGCGGCGTGGCGACCAAACTAGCGTATTCATCTGGCGCAGAAATAAGAAGAAACTAGATGAAGAAAAACGCTCGCTGGATAAAGGTATGGGTTTTTTTTTTTCATTATGTGGGTTGGAGGGGCTAGCTTAAATGCCGATTTTTTTAGCTAGCTTAAGTGTTTGCTTTAGGAGAGGGCTAAAATAAAATGTATCTCACATGTGAATGCCATAACACTGATTGACTGAAGTGAAACCCGTTTTGGTGAATCACAGCAGGTCCAGTTCGTTGGCATTATATTTGTGAGGGAGGGTGTGTGTGTGTGTGTGTGTGTGTGTGTGTGTGTGTGTGTGTGTGTGTGTGTGTGTGTGTGTGTGTGTGTGTGTTCGGCAGATATCTGTCATGTCTGCTGGATCCTCATCCAGTGGAGCTGCTGCTCCGTCATAGACCTCCTCTCTGCTCTTCAATATTTGTCACATAACATCACTTTAGGATTGTTTTTATGATTAATTTATCAATTTTAGTGTTTCCTCAGTTTGTAGGTCTCTAATGTGAAGTGTGCTAAACAACCCTAATGCATATGAGGCCTACTGTGGATTATTATGGACTATTGTGGCAGTAGATTATTGCGCTGAGGGGATTATTGTTGACTCTACTGAGCTAGTTGCGTCTTTCTTTTCCACATTTATTAGAATATTTATTGTGACAATATAATTTGAACACATTTGCCTACATTCCTACAGTTTAGTTATGTTTTTGATGTATTACTTTGTTTTATTCAAAAGAATCATAATAACACAAATTAAAGCCAATTTAAAGTGAACTATACTATATAGGACCGTTTGTTCTGCCCACAGAATATAAGTTAAGACCAAATCATCAGTTAAGCAAGTAGTTCACTTTGTAATACTCTGTGAAATATAAACTAAGATATTCCTTCAATATCACATAAAGCTCATCAGTCATTTATCTTTGTTTGATAACTCTTTAAAACTGCTTAAAAGTGACTTTGAAATTGGGTGCATGCTTTAAAGGGACACTGTGCTGTATATTGCAAGGTTTAAAATAAAAACAGATTATGAATTTCTCCATTAGTGTAACATGACTCAATTATATAGTATACGTATTTGCTTAGGATCTGTTTTGCTTGGTAACCTGAGGAGTTTCGTCTTTGCAGGAGCAATTCTGAAGTATTTTGGAGCTGCAGAACAGGAAGCAGCACTGCCGCCTTCAGCACCAGAGACTGACAAGCAGCTCTCATATGCTGGCAAGGAAGCAGAAATTTTGAGGTGGGGCTTAGGGTAGATCTGCTTAAAACACAAGACTCAGATGATTCTGATAATCATCACAAAGTGGTGTGATGTGTTAATACAGTTCTGTATGGTTCCTTTAAAGTATTGTTTTTATTGTTGGTTTGTTTTCATTGTTGCATTTTTATTGTATGCTGGTTTATTGTGTTGGTCCTGAAGGGCTCATGTTACATTTGAAAGGTTCCTTACTACCTTAACAGTATTATTCTTGTTAGTTTTTTTGTTTTTATTGTTTGCATATTGATATGGATGCTGGCTCATTGTGATTTTCTTTTCTAAGTAACAGCCTATTTTATTTTCTCTACAACTTTAACTTTATTTTTGGGTGTATGTATGTTATATGTTTAATGTCAACTTAAAATAAATAAAATTGAGGAACACTCCATCAGTTTTATTTATTGACCTTTCAAGGATCCCTATTGTTTACCTTGTATTGTCATTTTCTATCAGTTCAACTTACTAGTGTGGGTCAACAAAGATCTTTGATTTTAATTTGAGAGAGGTTTTAACGACTCTAGCCTGTTTTCCTCTTAAAATGTAATAGATTGTTGCATCTTTATGGTTCACCCAAAAAGGTTAGGAATCTATCCATCGTAGTTTGACAAAATGTGGGGCCCCCAAACAGCATCTTGCATAGGGCCCCCAAAAAGACAGAAACGGCCTTGTTCATAAGATTCCAAACAGTCAACAGAGACTTCTTTTGATTTTTAAATAGAAACCGGGTGGAAACAAGCTCAAAGAAATCACAAACTTAATGTTATGAGGTGTTTTTCTGGCTCCAGTTATTGATGACAACTTAACATATTTACTACTCAAAATTCAGATTATGCTTTCTGTGTTTAATACACTGGGAATCCATTTAAAATGAAAACAAAAACAAAAATACATTTACGTCGTCTCATACTGATTTGGGCGTCGATTTCCATGGTATCAAATAAGTCTTTGGAGATTTGAAGCATTCAGGTCAGCCCTGGCTGTGTGAAATCTTCTTCAGTTTCACTAGCCACAACTATCAGGGTTTCTAGGTTAAATTGGACTCTTATCCAGTATAGTTTCAAAGTGATAATAAAAAATTCCACTATTTACAATTAATACAACAGCAGCACCTTCGATCTCCCCTTCAGGAATTGCTCTTGAGAAATATTTCTCTTCTATTCTATTTTCAGTGACAGGAAATATCCGCCCTTGTATATGCACAAAACAAAATGTGATCCAGTCAAGTGAAGTTTATTTCTATAGAGCATTTCATATGACAATGTGCTTCCCAGTTAAGTGGAGCTGCTGCATTAATAATGATGCCATTCTAATTCTTGTGTCAGGCTGCTGTCATCATATAAAGGGTGATTAGGCAGAGAAAAATAGGCAATTTAATCAAACTGTGTCAGTCACTAAGTGTATGCATGTAGAAATGCAGTAATAATCACTGAGGGTACCACTGTGTCGATGTAAGGAATAACTCTCTAAATCTAGCCAACTTGAAACCTCTCGGTATCTGGCTGAAGCTGAGTGTTTTTATGTTGAGCAAGTAAAGTTCACTCATGAGGTGCATCACTTTTCAACGTTTCGCTTTATTTACTGATGGCTTAAAATACGTCAGTCAAAACATGAAATGGGAAATTAAGCGTTATACACATTCACATGGGAATGACATACAGTAAGTGTTGTTTTAAAATGTTCTTTTCTAAACAATCTTACTTAAGATTTTGTGTCCAGAGTGGAACTGACAACAGAAATGCTAACGACTCAATGTGTATAAATTCATTAGAATTTTCACATTGAGTATAAATTCATTAGAATTTATACACAGTGTGCAGGAGAATTTGTCGAAGGGGATCTACCGACATAGCACTAAGGATTGTTGTGGACTGCTAATCATATGATGCTAACTTTGGGTAGAACTTTACAGCAAAATGTTCTTGTGATGAAAACCTTTTAGTATAATTTGTGATAGATCAGACAGGTTCCTGGGTCCCACAGCAGTGACGTCACGATACTGGAATTTCTAACTTCAGTATAACAGCTTGAAAAAGATTGGTCCATGTGGACACCGAAGAGAAGAGACAGCAAGCAAATGCAGCTAATATCAGGATCGATTTTGTGAAAAAAAAGCATATTCAAACAGTTTTTGAGTAGTCAGTATTGATATTTTTCAATATTTTTGATAACACCGCCACAGAGACACAACATATTTTCTACTGCAACTCTTGTCAACCTTGTGCATGTTAAAGTATCAGCGACATGACACTTAAGGCATGAATGTTTTGCACAGTAATCTACCAAATCTCAGCTTTGTAAAGCATGGGCTTGTCCTTATAATATTGCAAGGCTGATGGATGATCTCTCTGTGTAAGGAAATCTAATCAGAGGACTTCTGTTGCAAAATAATGCAGGAGAGGTGACTGTTTAACATATGATTTACATCCATATTCATCAATCTTGGTGTCCAGAAATTCCATTTTGGGAAAAAATGGAGAAATGATGTGTGATTAGGATCAGTTCTATGATGGCTCTCACTGTCTTGCCCATGTATTCACTCAATTTCTCTCTTCCTATATCCAACATCCTCTTTGCATAAGTGGTGTGCTGATTGAAATCAATATCCATACATTTGATCCCAAAAGTCTCTGTTCCAGTACATGTTTTTAGAAAGACAATACTTTTCTTTCTGCCTGCCATAGTTATACCCAGAATAAGGCTCTAAAAATGCATACGGTTTATCATTGTTTTTTGGTTTTATATCTTTACAGCACACACATTCTCTGCTTTCATTGCTGACCTACCCACACCATCAACTGTTTCGATTAAACCTTGGTTTAAAAAATGCCACCTGCTTAAGTAAATCTCTTGCAGAGACTTCTTGTCAGTTCCTCTTAAGTCACCGAACTGTTCCAAAACTCCCTATCTGATAAACTAAAAACAGTGCTGTTTAAATTACTCAAAAGTCATACTTGAGTAAGAGTAAAGATAGCGGTTTAAAATGGTACTTTGGTAAAAGTGAAAGTCACCCATAGTAAAATTGATATAAAATCTGATATTAACTGTACTTAGGTATCAAAATGAATATTCTGGCAATGAATGTACTCAGGTATCAAGAGTACAAGTAGTAGTAAATTGTACATATATTTAAATGTATTTTTACACTCTATACTTGGGGTCAATCAATTATCAACCTTTTAGATCCAATATTCAGCATTTTTCTGATTATTGGAATCAGTGTTTCAGAGTGCTGATGAAAATAGATACATTTAAAAGTGGCTCTGATCTGGCCTGCAATCTGCAAAGTAACTTGTAAAGTTATCAGATAAATCCAGTGGAGTACAAGTACAATATTTGCCTTTAAAATATAGTGAAGTCAAAGTGTACAGTACTTATGTAACTTATTTCTCATTTTTGGACAATGATTTAATACCCACATTTATTATTTGTAAGTAACAATACACTGCCACACTGTTTATAATTACACATTTATATTGTACAATATTATGTTTAAATATATATTCAACTCTATTCTATGTCCTACCTTTTTCATTGTATTGTTTATTTATTTATTTTTTTTGCAAAATTACTGTCCTTTGGCTGCTGTGGAAAAGAAATGTCCCCATTTGCGGGACAATGAAGGAATCCTGATTCTGATTCTGAAATGTACTTGCACATGCACTGCTTTTCTTCATCAGTCTTCTTATTTCTTCTCTTTGACGTGGGCAATGGTGGGGCATTTTTTTGCGCTGTTGGTGTTGTCTGTTCTCCACCATAGTTTACAGTTTGAGTTTGAGCTTAAACGTATCTGACCAGGTTAGAGCAGGCACTGCGCCTGCGCGGGGGAGAGGCACTGCCCACTACATGCTGCATTAGGGAGGGGGGCTGATGATTGACACTTCTCAGACACTCCCCTTGGCTCTGATTGGTTGTGTTGATTCAGGAGCAGTGGATTCTTGCAAATCAAATTACAGCCACTGGGTGGAGCCACAGACAGTGGATTTTTACAGAGCTGATATGTATCTGATTCTACTGTCAGATCATAATTACAATTTTAGCAAATATAACAAAAAATAGTTACCGACTACAACTTTAAAGAACACAATCCAATGACCTCACGTATTTCATGCAGGGAATGGCCCATGTGTAGCACCCATCCTTTATGCTGCCCCTAACTAGAATTGCCTATGTAGTGTGTTTTGTATGGAGCTAGAACGGTGACTTTAAAATTTGGCATCCAAAAAAAAAAATTGGCATTGAAAACAAAACCAGTACTGAAAAAAGAAACATTATCATTGTAACATCTGTATTGAAAACAGTTGTATTGGCGTTGAAACAAGTGTTGGCACTGAAAAAAGAAAGTAATTCAAATAATTCAAATCCGAAAATCTTATCATTTTATTTTATTGGGATTTTTTTGTATTTTTCAATGACAATCTTCAGATCCGGTCTCCGATAGCGGTAAGGTGGCACAGAGCTCGGGGAGCAGACCAGAGTGCTGCTGTCAGCGCTGCAGCCCCGGCTCGGAGCAACAGGCTGTTCTACTGTTGTGCTAACTGGGGCTATTGCTCCGTGCTCGGCGCCCCGGTACTACTACTTCACTTCATACGCATATAGAGACCGAAGCTAGGGAGCTCCGGGACAGAACCAGATACACAGAGACTTGGGCACATCAGGAGAGAGCTTGAAGAAAAGTCTGCGAGGTAGTTGGACTCTGTATTGCCCGGAGACGGCTGGCACACGGGCCCTAACATGGTGTATTATGGCTGGACCGTCCAGCCCAGCCTTCCCGCAGGCTGCTGCCATTACCTTCTCAAATGATATGCAAACCACGCTCTACTTGCCCCTCCCCTCAGGCCCCTCCCTCTCGACGCCAAAACAGTGACAGAAAGTTGAAACTGAAAATCAGTGACACAGAAAAAAAACTGACATTGTAAATAAATTCTGTCACTGAAAAAAAAGTGACATGAAGAAAAAATCTGAAGATTGTCATTGAAAAATACAAAAAAATCCCAATAATATAAAATGAGATTAAGATATAGATTAAGAATAAGATTTTCGGATTTGAATTATTTGAATTACTTTCTTTTTTCAATGCCAATACAACTGTTTTCAATACAAATGTTTCAATGACAATGTTTCTTTTTTCAGTACTGGTTTTGTTTTCAATGCCAATTTTTTTTTTGAATGCCAAATTTTAAAGGCACCGTTCTGGCTCCATAGTTTGTCCATGCAGACTTACTGTAGCTACTTTCATCTCCTGGGTGTTTGTTAAGGAACCTTTTAGCTATCTGCTAAGCTAGAAATCATGTCTTTTTTATTGTAAGGGCAGCATATCTCTATATGCCAGAAATGGGCTGTTAGGGACACCCGCTCTACCAACTGAGTTAAACGGCGCCCCCCTCTGCTCTTCTCCAATTTGGCCAACACACACAGGACTTAAAGATAGGGGTTTTCCCCAAGGTGAGTCATTCTACTGTGTGCACTAGACCCCACTACCTGTGCCCCTTGGAACAGACCACCTCTGATGCTGTTGATGGCACTGTTAATTGCTAAGTCCGTTGCAAATAAGTGTCTTTTCAACACTTAAACACTTAATCAAAAGCTTGGATTTTTTGCATCTGCAGAAGGATATAAATTGAGAACTATTTATAGAAGTATGCCTGCCCAACTGTGCTTTTATTAACCTTCACACTACTTGGACTTTTCTAGAAAGCTTACCCATAAGTTTGGGCTATTGTGACAAGTCTCACTTAATTAAGAATTAATTTCATCCACTGAAAACAAATGTTATGTAGCTGATTTTGTTCTGGATGAAGTTTTTTATTTATTTATCTTTTTAATTTTCAGTTAATTTGCCTGTCAATTTGATTTCTTCACCACATTTCAGTATGAGTTTTTTTTTTTTTTTTACATACAGATAATCAATCTGCCCTTCACTAATTCAAATCATAAGATGGCAGCAAACTTAAAAAGGTGGCTTCACTACCTCCTAATTTCCTTGCATCAAATTATTTTTTATTAATTAGAATGGAATATAATTTCATTAATCCTGATGACAAAATTAATCATCTGCATTTAACCCATCCAAATACCATATACACAAACACACAACCATAACCTATAGAGACCTAAGGGAAAAATGGTAGACTCTCAACTCAACTCTGGCAACCCTGTCATTTTGCCAGATTTTTAGGCTATCTGATAAGTGATTCAAACTGATAACCTTCAGGCCACTAGTCAGCTTCTCTTACCTCTGGGTTGCCAACTGCCCAAGTTGTCCACCAATTATTTATTCCAGCCCATCCTATTTAACCAGCCAAACTCAGGCCTGATCGAGCCTATAGCATATAGGCATATGGAATATCCTTTTATAAGCTGTTGGTGCATTATTCGTGATAAGAGATATAGATTGGACAGTGAAATCGATAGGCCTAATATATTAATTTAGTCTCTGTCAAAATATGGCATACAAGTTATTTTGTTGTTTTTTTTTGCAGTGAATATTGTAAGCCATCCGTAAAGACGCCACAGATCACAGACCGCGTGCAAAGTAGCCTATTCACATGCAGGTAGTTGTAATATTTATTTGCATCAACATCGCATCAAGTGCAAGTGTAACAGTCAGAACCTACAATGTCAGGACACTAACTCAAACAGGTCCTGCTGCAGCTGTTTAGCTGCTTGATACAAAAGGAAAGCTTGCACTGTTCTCATTTTCCATAATCTAATATACAAGAGAAGTCATATACAGTGATTTGCTCTTGATTTGAGAATTAGATACACATAGTTTGTTGCTAGTGAGTGACAATCTGCATGCACAGAGAGTGTGTCTCTGGGTCTCTGATATGTGTTTGACACTGTCTCAGTGTTGGTTGGTCAGTGGAGGAGAGATACATCAGGATTACCGTCAGCATTACAGCATATTGTAAAGTCTGCATTATTGTAAATAGCTGGTTGTAAAAAACAGAGCCCTGTCTCAGTGTTTGTGTCAGGAAGAGGAACAATAATAATAATCTGGTGGGTGTGCTGTGCTTGAAGTGGTAAAAAACTCCCTTTATTCACATGTTGCTGTGCTGAGCAGTTTGGCTGCTCACAGCGGCATAACTGGCCCACAGAGCCATCAATCAGGACCGACTGTGATCTGACCGACTGTCCAGACATGCTGGCATGTGCACAAGCTTGGACACTGTCTTTACTTTTAAGCGTGTCACACAAACGAAGCGTCAGACAGACAGGCGGGCAGGCAGGCAGACAGAGAAGAGCAGGCAGGTGACAGCAGAAATGTTAACATCAGTAGGGTCCCCAGGTAGAGCCCTTTATTTAATCTCCCAGAGAACCTGATATGGAGAGGTTGACGGTTTGTAAGAAGTGCCAGAAAAATGATGGTACACTTAACAACAAAATGTTAAAGTCCTGGGACTTAAAGCACTAGATGAGTGTTTTCCCTGTCTGAGTTTATGAAGGTGTTTAATTGAGGAATTTTTTGATGATCTGTATTTAAAAACACTTTCAAATTGTCTTTCTTGTTGTGATTGTGAACTGGATTGAAACTGACTGTTTTGGGGTTGTGTGCAAAACAAAACAGACAATCTCTCTGTTTTATCCCAAAAACTCTGGGACAAGAGACACACTTGTGGTCAATTTGTTGCTGCAGTGCTGGCTTTTGGAGACGTATATTTCATTGCCATTTTTTACTTTATTGTTTTGTATGATTTGACTGATGTTTCATAATAGTTATCAGAATTAAAACTCTACAATATTATAACTGCGATTTTTCCCAATATATAACGTGTAACAGACATATATGGCAGTGTCCCTTTTTTCCAATATTGTGCTGCCCTACCATCCAGGTAATGTAAGTAGGCCTATCTAATCTATTTGATACTAGTATTTTAAGTCACATAAAATACACATCACTAGAAACACTGAAATTTAGCTCAGATGGCCAAATCTCGAAAATGTTGACCTCTCTTTCTTCGCTCTTCCCCCAGCTACTTCAGTCACTTACTACAGAGTGTATCATCATGAATGCCTTTGTTCATTATCCCTATTTGTATGAGCCGGTGTTGGGGGTAGAGCTTATACACTCATCAACACCCTCACTGTACACTATTTACCGCATGGGCAGTGAATGCATACGGGCCACCATGATGTCCATCCCAAAGGCAACCACTCATGCAGAATAATTGCTGATAAATGCAGTCCATAATAGACAAAGGCGCCCCTGTGTTATGTCCACTACATTCGGATGGTCGTGGATGTTCATTTAGCACAAAATATCATGTAAAAAACGTAATTTAAACCTAGCACCAAAACTGTGATAAGCAGTGAACAGCTCATCCTGAACAGGGTGATGGGGGGTTGCAGTCTAACCCAGCTGACATTTGGTGAGAGGCACACACTGGGGAGGTTGTAAGTCTATCAAAGGACACACATAGACAGACTCCATTCACTGGTCACAAGTGACCTGACCTGCAAGTCTTGGGAGGCAACTGGAGTACCGAAATGAAAATCACACAAACGTCATAGTATACATAGAAAGAGCACATACAGCTGCTGGATTTAAACAAGGGTCAGGGCAATATGTTAGAATGTTCCAACTAGCCAGCCTTAGCCCATCAATCGCTGACTTATGATATAATCGCCCAGGTGGGTGCAGTGGGTGGGGAATACACCATGACAACAATGATGACCTACACTCTGTTGTTGTTGATGTTTAAATTATTATCATAAGCCTATGTGATTGACATGTAGTTTTTGGGGACTAAACATTTATTCTGTTTGAATAAATTTGCCTTTACCTTACCCTCTGACATCCGGGGCTTTAACGTGAAAAGATAATTTCACTCATACATAACAGCCCAGGGTTTAAGACTACACTTAAAATAAATCTTCTTGAGATCTGTTTGACTTGTAGGACTATTTTGTCAAGACAGCTAAAATCTAAACTTGTAGGTTTATGCAACAGTTTGGATAAGTCACCTCATTCATCAGCTGAAGTCCACTGAGTGTTTAATCTTGTAGAATACAGAATACAGCTTTTTCTCTCACTGCTTTCTTGCGCTCCTGAGCGTGCAGGGAGGAAGATGACAGTATCACAGTAATAAAGACATATTTTGGCGCTTCCGGGTTAATCATTTATTGAGTGAATTACTCAAGGAGGTGCACCATTAATTTAGCAAATAAAAGTACATTTGGGGGCCAATTTTAAGGCTACTTTTAATTTTTAACCCATCCAAGAGAATGACAACATCCCCAATCGATTAACTGGGTGACAATCTGCCCTCGCTCTTCCCCTCCCGTCTACTGTCAATCACCCATGCTCTGCAGACACAGAGAGAGAGACGCTCTCTGGTATTCCTCCTGTAAACACACTGATTGTGATGCAACCTCTCTTATTTCTTTCTCCCCCACCAAAATGTTGGGAACGTAGCTGTGATGCCCTGGACAAACTGCCTGTGTGAGCAGCATCAGTTGTCTACGTCAGTGGTTCCCAACCTATTTTCCTTGAAGCCCCCCTTGCCTGTGTCCCAGACGAGCCAGGCCCCCCCAACTCCAAAGAATAAAGTGATTAATTACAAACTTGTAAAATTTAAATGTGGACCAAAAATATGTTTCAATTTGGATTATACAGAGTTTTGATTATCCAGTTGGGTGAGTTATTGGGATTTTATACATCTAAACCTCTGGGGTCCAGGGTATAATTGGACGTTTTGACTCATTTTGATTTTGCCATTATATGTCACCTTAAAAACTATTTACCTTGCCTTGTTTGGGGTCATTATTTTCAGCACAACCTCACATGTGTGACTGTACAGTTATTTTTTCAAGGAGGAAAGAGTTAGATTTTTTACTGTGAAAACCACAAATATGTTTAACGAACCATTTTTATTACTTATAACGCAAATACTGTTGTTTGCTAAATTTATGCATACGTTTTTTATGAATTTACAAAGTTATATGTAACTATTTACATTTAAATGCAAGCAATGCCTCAGGTCCAGGTCTCCCTCAGCTCCTTCCAGCTCAATAAAGAGCTGCACTGCCTGCTCCACATTCAGCAGTCTCCTCGTTGTTTTGACTCACAAAACAAAAAAAAAAACTCCACTATACACTAAACACACCACACCAAACACTACATAACACACTAACTTTACACTCCAAACACACTAAATGTCACAAATCTCTCAACTCTCAAAGCTCGCTATCTCTATGGCTGTCTCTATCATCGTCACTGTTGCTGTCACTCTTTCGCCGCCATCCCTCCCACAACTTCCCCTGTTCCTCAGCAACCAAATCACGTGCTTTGCCATATAATTTTGTGATTGGTTGTTGTGGTGTCTTTTTCCGCCAATAGGAAAGGGTTTTTTTTTTGCTTGCAAACACTATTGCTTGCAGACACTTTCGTGACAAAAGCCCGTTTTTATCGCTTCTTCCTGCACCAAATGTGACGACAATGTTCGCGAAAAGTGTGGCGGACATTATTCATCGTAAGTCCGGTTTTACTTGGCCTATCAACACAATTTAAAAACTGGTATATAGTTTGAAGGCCGTGCAAAAACACAAGTCGGAACAGAGACTCACGGAGGCTGCGTCTTACTGCTACGTCTGTCATATATTGGTCATGTGATTTGGATGCGCTGGCGCGTCCATCAACCTTATTAATGTGCACAAATATAATTTTGGTAACCTCAAAACCTCAGAGCAGACAAAGTTGTGCGCACCCCCTGTGGCCCCAGGTTGGGAACCACTGCTCTACGTTATAACAGGTTAAAGCAATTATGTAGCCCACATTAGAAGCACAGCTCATGAGTTGCTGTGCCTCCATGGTGTCTAGAGATTCAGCACTTTGCCTATTTTTCTCAGCAAAACAGACAAATGATCTGTTGTTAGTCTGCTTGACATCTTACTAGCAACAATACATCTTTCAGTTCAGTCTCAATACCTATATCAGTAGAATATGTAACAGACATATCTTGTGAAGGCCAGTATGTTTCCCCTGTGTGCTCCCTATCTCTGTTCTTGTCACTCTATAAATTAGGATGACTATAAATAACATCGTCATCATGGCCACTCTCAAAATCAAACTCGATGTAGAAAGAATCTGTGGTTGTCCCTCTTTTTCTATGACTCACTCTGTACTCAGTGTTTTGTCAGACTGATTTTTATTGGGGTGTTTTAAAGGAGTCATCACCTGGTTTTTTACATATCCAGTCCCTCTTGGATCGCTTTGGATCAATTCTTAAAACTTATTAGAAAAAAAAAAAAAAAAAAAAAATCAAACATAGAGCTTGTTCTGACCCTTTTTCATACCGCGACTTTCTCACGCGAGATTATGCGCGAGGTTTTGACCGGTCCAGATGTGCATTGTATTAATATGTAATGAGGCGCGCGTTGATTGGCCGCAGGAAGGACAGAGCCGGAATGGGGGGCGAGCCTGCATGCACACAGACTCCAAAACATAAACAGCCCCCTGTCATGGCGCACACACTAAATGACGAACCTTACGGAATTCAGGCATTTATGTACGAGCCGGAGTCGGAAACCGAACGGGAGAGTGAAGAGGCAGAGACGGTGGAAGAGACACGTTTACAGCAGGATGTCTCTGAATGGTAAATTCTTTTTTTTTCCTTCTTACTTTTCACACTCGTGTTTTACATGTAAGACCTGAGTTTTAATGCTGGCGGTGACGATGTATGGCGTGAAAATGACAGAGAAATAAGCAGATTCGGTGTGCTCACTCAGAAAGTCTGGCTGAGGACGGCTGTGAGCCGATGCTTAATATGCAAGTAGCCTCCTGTGGTAACGTCACCACAGGAGCAGAGTCAAAATCTTGTGCTTTAGGAACGCACACTATTGTGCACGATTCCTGTTCGGAAAAAGAGCCAAAGCGAAAAAAATAAGCCACTTTCAAGCTCCAGCTTTTCAGGCAAGTTTCAACAGAGGTCCAACACCAATATGCATGATTTAACGAGAGAAATTGCGATTTCCGGGTGATGACTCCTTTAACTGTGTCCTCTTGCTCATGCCTCCTGGTGCATGGAGAGCTGTTTTCTCGTCTACTCTGCTGGTCTGTTAAAGTGTATAACAATTGTATGTACTTCTCACAGCAGAAAGTGTTTCTTGTTTTTTTTGTTTTTTTGTTTTTTGTATGTTTCAGCTTTGGTTAATAAAGCTTGCTTTTTGTTCCCCTATTTCCTGCCTCCTCTATGTGTCTGTATTTGGGTTCTCACCTGGTTAGAATCATAACATAACAGACAACATTCTCCTTGTAAGCTGATTGATGTTACACACGTGTTAACATATGTGTGCAGTCAGGTTGTTAGTAGTTTGCTTTGCTACATGGCTAAGTTGACATTACTTGAATTATGCTTCACTAGACTCAGGGTCTTTGCATGCAGCTAGCCATCTTCTCTAACCTGGCACCATCATCACACACACACACACGCACACACACGCACGCACACGCACACATGCAGTTACAAACAGTTTAGTTTTTATTCTTTTTATGAGACTGATTTGTTGAATTGGCTATTTTCCCTTCTTGAAGAGTGGTGCTCTTTAGGCGATCTAATGACAGTTGGATGGTATTATTTATCCCTGCTAATCATGAATTATTATTGATAGCCAAATTTAACCCAAATTTCCTATTAATGCTGTGTAAAAGCACAACACTGGTGTGGCAGCTTTCCTCACATAGGCGTGAAAAAATACACTTGTGAATGAGGGTGCAGCACCAGCAGAGAGCAGTATTGATGGGTGTGAAGGGCCAACGTGGTATGAAGAGCCAAAAATAATGTTCCCTCTCATCACTGCTTTAGCAACCTCCCATAATATGGAAAGGGACACACTCTCACCATCATTTAAAGACAAAGAATCAATCAGGTCCTTCTGCCTTTCCTGGTGGAGCACAGGGTCAGTCAAGTACTCATCTGATCCCAAGCATATCTCAAGCTTGACCAGGCTATGATCCGAGATTGTGACAGGCTCTATTTTACTGTCCTCAACTCTGTATGTATCTTTTTTTGAAATGCCGTAAAAATCCTAGACTAGAAAAGCTCCCATGCATCTGAGAAATAAATTTAAATTATCTTTCTCTGGGTTGATAAGAACACCAAACATCTACTAATCCTAGTTCCTTCATCATCCCTTTAAATCTCATATTTTGTTTGGTTTTGGGTCCAGTATCTATATTCACGCTGTCCTAGTTCCTATCTAATAATTAAAATTTCCCCCCATCAGGATGATCTCTTTCCCTATATCCAGCAGGAGGATAGCAAGTTTCTTAAAAAATTGAGGTGAGTCTTCATTAGGAGTATAGATTCAATATAGTCACTTTCACGTTCTCTATTGTTCCTACTAGCATCACATATCGGTCTTCATCATCTTGGATCAGCTCTTAATTACGGTACTAGACAGATTTTGTGTAGTTTTTTTATCTATATGCCCAGAATATCTGTCAAGTAGGAACGAACAAAGGAACTTAAAATAACTAATATAAAAACAGAGAGAACTGCCACAATACCAACCAGTTTTATCAGGACCACTTCCCGATAACAACGGTGCAGAGATGTGATAAGTTATCTCTGGTGTATAAATAAGGCAAAGTAGCAGTGCGGCCATAGTTGCCCTGGGCAGGCTGCTGGGTGAGTGTTTTACACACATGGAATAAACAGAACATGGCTTACATCAGACAATGCTTCATAAACTTTATATTATGTATAACACTATTAACCACTCGGAATATGTATTACAAAGAACATGGTTGCATGTGTCTTATTCTTTTTTAACGGCTATCAGCCGGGTTGTATTACCGCCCATGTTCATCAGTCTGGCGTCCCCTCAAAGAGTGCACTGAAGTCCGTGAGTGAAAGTGAAGCATCTTAATGCTCCTCCCATCTGAATCCACCTGTCATCTCTCCGCTCCCTCTCCAGCTGTTCTCTCTCCTCCATCCGGATCATGATTCCCAGCTCCTTCAGTGTAGGGGCAGCATCCATCAGTGTTGAATAGGTTCTCTCTCCTGTTTCCAGACTTATCATCAGTTATGCAGAATATGGACATTTCGTATGGATTTGCTTTGTCTTTAGCTGTTTAACTACATTACGGACCCGAGCCCTCTTCCTATAGTTCATGAGCGTAGTCATAATCAAATTAGATGGGCTTGTTTCCTTCACTGTGAAGGAATCAACGGCTGGGCCATGGGGTTGGTTGATTTGGGCACGGGTGCCCTGTGTGCTCATTAAATCTTCAACTCCACCTCCGATGGTTTCTGCAGGGCTCCAGTCATTAAGTCTTTCACAAAACCAACCATATCACTGCCTTCACTGCCTTCTGGTACTTGGTATATCCTAGTTAATGATAATAAATAATCTTCTCTGCCACTGTTCAGTCTTTCTTCATGTTTCATGATTTTGACATTTAAGTCTTCTTCCGACATCTCCAATATATCTGGGGAGGAGTTGGTCTAGTTGTGCCCGTCTTGGTTTTCACTTTGTATTTTTTTAAGCTCACCTAGGATTTCAGCTCCATGTGATCAGTGCTGCTGGTGTAAGCTTTAGCATGGCTAGCTGGGCTCGCCGATCTTCTTCTCTTCGATTCTATTCCTGTGTTGTCGTGTCTGCCCTTACTGTGTACTGGAGGAGCTCATTTTATGAGACTACTGTATATTGAAATACCGAGTGTAAATCAAGTTGTCAGCTCAAAATAGTAAGTTTTAGGGCTGTTGCCTCGATCATGACGTCATTAACAAAATCAAATGAACTGACATGAGATGCACTTACATGTTCAGGCAGCTGATTTAGGTTGCAGTTGTTTTTTTTCCTTTACCAGACCATGATCTCTCTATTTGGTAAATCAACTGCTATGCATTTAAATAGCACGTTTCTAGTCTACTAACAACTCAAAGCACTTTACAAAACTTGTCGTATTCATCCTTTCACACACACATTCATACACTGATGAAAGAGACTGCCATGCAAGGTGCTGACTACTGACTAAAATAATGGACAGAGCCATCATGACATCAACAATTGGTTTCTGAAGAGTCGGAATGAAATTCAAAGTGGATGGTACCAGCCGTCACCATCCTGGCAGTGCCTGACTCCCCCTAACTCACGGCTAGCCAAAAATGGGTAAAAAGGTGGAGAGTGGGTGGAGCTAAAGCAAGCCTAGTTGGTTAAACAAGCCCATCGAGCTGGAAGTTACCAAGCTAGCAAAAACTAACAAGCTATCTTTGTTCACACATAAAAAAGAAGCAAATTTCGCCTTGCATAACTCACATTTTTCTGCACGTATATTTGGCCACAACAGACAGAATATTGTGTACAGTAGTTGCAAGAGGGCGAGCAACAACCGGCACTGAGGGTGTGTGTTTGTGTTTGATCTGAGCGAAGTTACACTCACCAGATATACTAATTTCTCTTTATGAGAGTTGCAGTACATTAAAGCAATGCATTTTTTTGGGACTTCTGCAATGGCTTTAATTCTTAGACCAGGGGATTGCTGCTTTGTGCAGACCTGCTCATCAGGAGCGATACAGCAGTTTGTGTCCAAAGTAGGGCTGGGCGATAAATCGATATAAAACTTATATCGATATATTTTTTAAATGTGATATGGAATTAGACCATAGTTCAAATTTGCACTGTGATCCTTGCTCCAGGCGAGCCGCTGACCCGGAGCTCTCTGCACTGCTCCCCCCACCCCTCCTCCTTCATGCACAGAGAGGGGAGGGGCTGGAACAGACACTCCGGCACTCTCCAACAAACACTTTGGTGGCCGCCATTGCCCCACACTTTGGCCTTGATGCCCCGTGAAAAAAAAATCATCGCACGGCCACCAGACAGCGTAGCGAGCTTGTCTTGAATTACAGCCACCTGAGTGCAGAGTAGTCACAGTAACTTCAGTGAGTCCGCGGTTCGTGCAGGTGGAGTCTCATCATCACGATGATCTCAGGTGAAAGCCTCTCACACAGCAGCAGCGTCTCAAAACAGAAGAATGAAACTTACAGCACAGCGAGCGAGCGAGCGAGCGCAGCTGGTTTGACATGATACGTAACTGACTTATGTGGTAGGATTTAGTTCGGTAAAGTTGGAAATATATTCACAGATTCGAACTTCCCGGATCAATAACTCATAAGTGAAACCTTGTTAAAACACAACTGACGGCTCTTTCCTACCGTAGTGAGGAAGACAACATGCTACAACCGTATTTTCATCAAAACGAGCGTCTGGACATTAACTCTGGTCCGTATGGTCAGCCAGCTGTGAGACGAGGGCGCAGGGACCGTCTACAAAGTGCAACACTGAAAAGAGAAACTACAAAAAATATTCAGTAACTTCACTATTATTCAGAGTGTAGTGTCACCAAAATCACTCCACACATCAGTGGTCTCCTGCTGTTATTCTACATTTTTTTTGTTTGGAAAAAATGTGCTTTGGCATAACTTGGGGGAATTTCTATTGGGAGAAATATTCAGTAACACTAATATTCAGTGTAGTGTCACAAAACTCACCTCACCCTAACCCTACTTAACAAAAACTGTTTTGTAATGTAACATTAACTTAATATTGGTATTTAAAAAAATGTTTTAATACATAATCCATGTCTTATTATAAATTAGGATGTTATGTTATCTGTCTGAAAGGTAAATCAACACATTTTACTCAGTGGCCTTTGTGCCCCTGACAAAAAAAAAAGTGAAGGCCAAATGGACTTGCCCCTAAAATGACGAAATTCCCACCCACATGTCATATTTGGCTTTGACTTTGACTGAACATTTGCTCTCACTTTGCATAAAAATATCGGGATATATATATCGTATATCGATATTTAGCCTAAATATATCGGGATGTGACTATTGGTCCATATCGCCCAGCCCTAGTCCAAAGCACACCATGACATTTCTATGGTCAGCCCAGTGATCTGGGGATCACACAAACCAATTACTTTCTGCCTCCTGAACCTAAAACTAACCAAATGGATGCCGGTCTCTGGTGTCAAAGTTATTTTAATCTCAAACCACCTTCCTGACCACCTCCCTTCAAAACACATCCTCATACCCAAACAACTGAATAGGTAGATTGTCAGTGTCTCCCAAAATGATATACTCTGATCAGGCATAACATTATGACCACTGACAGGAGAAGTGAATAACACTGATTGTCTCTTCATCGTGGTACCTGTTAGAGGGTGGGATATTTTAGGCAGCAAGTGAACATGTTGTCCCCGAAGTTGTTAGAAGCAGCAAATGGGCAAGCATAACAATTTGAGCAAGTTTGACAAGGGTCAAATTGTGATTGCTAGATGACTGGGTCAGAGCATCTCCAAAACTGCAGCTCTTGTGGGGTGTTCTCGGTTTGCAGTGGTCAGTATCTATCAAAAGTGGTTCAAGGAAGGAACAGTGGTGACCAGGCAACAGGGTCATGGGCGGCAAAGGCTCCTTGATACACATGCAAAGGCTGGCCCACGTGGTCCGATCCAACAGACGTGCTACTGTTACTTAAATTGCTAGAGAGGTTAATGCTGGTTCTGATAGAAAGGTGTCAGAATACATAGTGCATCGCAGTTTGTTGTGTATGGGGCTACATAGCTGCAGACCAGTCGGGGTGTCCATAGTGACCCCTGTGGGCATGTGAGCATCAGAACTGGACTGCAGAGCAAATGAAGAAGGTGGCCTGGTCTGATGAATCACATTTTCTGTTACATCATGTGGATGGCCGGATGCTTGTGCATCACTTACCTGGGGAACACATGGCACCAGGATGCACTATGGGAAGAAGGCAAGCTGGTGAAGGCGATGTGATGCTTTGGACAATGTTCTGCTGGGAAATCTTGGGTCCTGCCATTCATGTGGATGTTACTTTGACATGTACCAACTACCTCAGCATTGTTGCAGACCATGTACACCCTTTCAATGAAACGGTATTCCCTGATGGTTGAGGCCTCGTTCAGCAGGATAATGTGTCATGCCATAAAGCAATAATGGTTCCGGAATGGTTTGAGGAGCTCAACAATGAGTTTGAGGTGTTGACTTGGCCTCCAAAAGCCCCAGATCTCAATCTAATCAAGCGTCTGTGGGATGTGCTGGACAAACAAGTCCGATCCATGGAGGCCCACCTCACAAGTTACAGGGCTTAAAGGATCTGCTGCTAGCTTCTTGGTGCCAGATACCACAGCACACGTTCAGGGGTTCAGTGGAGTCCATGCCTTGACAGATCAGGACTGTTTTGGCAGCAAAAGTAGGTCCAACACAATATTAGGCAGTTGGTCAAAATGTTATGCCTAATCGGTGTATATCACAGGTGGAGTGAGAGCAACAGGCATGATTGACCTTTGTCATTTGGTCACAGTTAGGTCAGTCACACGGTTAGGTTTAGGAAAACATCTGGTTTGGTTTAAAATCACAATTTTTCTTTTGTAATTTCTGTTGTACTTGAAATATATGTTCCTTAATTAATCTATGTGACTTCACTATGTTAGAAAATTAAATTAACTTATTTTTGTTTACTTTTTAGAATGGACATTTTTTTCACTGGGCAGGAACAGTGATCCTCTGAATGAAAGTCCAGCTAGGGTTTGGGGTTGACCCTGTTTAATCCAACCATCCACCCCCCACCTCCAACAAACATTTCATTATTTATCTAACTTCTCCTCATTTCCTCTTTTTCAGCTGTGACAGTTACTGCAGCTGCTCCCTTGGTTGTTTTTCTGATGAGGACAGGCTCTCCCATCAACTTATGAGTAGTACAAGAGAATGGCACTTCATGGGCCTGGGAAATTGAACCATTCAAAACCATTGAGTAGCATGAAAATGTAATTTCTGTGGGACAGGGTCGAAGCAGCTCAAGCAACACACCTCGAAGAGTTAGATTACCCCACTGTCCTAAACTCTCCAGTAGAGAAGTCATTTTACCACATTCAGAAAGCACTCAGCTTATTTTTCTCAATTACTTTGTGTTTCTCACCACCAATTAAAGCAAAACAACTTTAATAGAATTACAAGTAATTGATTGTGGTGGAAAATAATCCTCTAGATCAACATCTGGCAAGTGATATTGGCGTCCTGGGCTTGTAAAGGAAGATTTAATTCCAAAACGGTTGAACCTTGTGATTTCTGGACAAATTAACAACAGTGTGAACACATCAATCTCTCTTAAAACTTGAACCCAGATGAAAAAAAAACAAAAAAAATTAAATTAAATCAAAATAAAATAACAAAGCAGCATGTGTGCTAGAGTGTAGAGTGCAGGTGTACGTTTGAATCCATTTGCTCCAGCCATGATAACGAACGTTTCTGCTGTTGCTAGAGAAAGCTTTATACCTAGAATTAAGTGCAGCTGCCACAAAGGTTTAGCCGACAGTTTTACTCAAGCTCAAGAAAAGCAATTTGCCTTTTAACTTTAAAAATAGTGATTTCAATAAGTACACTTCCACACCTTTAAAGATGTATCCCCATTCTACATAATGACTGAGTATTTCAACCTTTTGTTATTTTCTTTTTCATAACCTGGCCCTTTTGCAATGACAAGCCGCCGGTAAAAGCTGCATACTGAGAGATCCATTTGACATAACAGCACTCTGAATACAGAAATTACCCGCCATGCAGTTGTCAAGGTTTCTGGACTGAGTGGTAGACTGAGTAGAAGATGTAACACTTTTTAATTTCATTAAAACTCTGAACTTACAACTGAACATACAACCAATGCAAAACAAAGACTTTAAAAACAAAACATGTACTGTACCCGTGAAATCTGATTTACTGTAGTTGTGCTGCAGATGTCACCTTCTTCATCTTTATTTCCTGGTAAGACCATAACTTCTGAAAAAGTTTCTTATTCAAAAAGGGTTAAAAAATTTCTTTACTGAACATTTCTTTTGATATGTGATTACTTATTTCATTGGACTAGTTAGGGCTAAAGGAAAGGTAACTCACTGATGTTTGTGGGGTGCTGAACAATGCATTGACTTTTATACCCCTTTCACACTGAAAAAAACAAACAAACAAAAAACACTAAGATCCGGCTTTTGTCTTTAATATGAATGGATATGGGAGTCACGTAATGGCTGCTTAGCCGAGTACTCCTTTGGGGCATCTTATACATTTATCCGTCTTTCACATTTATAGTTGGCATTTTTCTACCCAAAACTGGTCTAGGCTATAGACAAAGCACCCGGGAAACAACGATGAGCAGGTTGAAAACCTCCGTTCGAGAGAACCCTAAAAACTCCGCCAGCATGCCAGTCGCCTGTGCTAGCAACGCTGCTAATTCTCCGGCGCCTCAGGAAGAAGACAGCGACGGTGCGTCAGGTAACGTCGCTGAAGATATTGCAAATATTTTTTCTGTCCTTAAACAAATATCAGGAGAGCTCCAGAGCTTGGGAGAAATACGCAAAGCCACTTCATCGATGGAGGAGAAACTAACAACCCTTGTGACACGGATTAGTGAGGTGGAGGGGATACTCGGCTTCTTAGAGGAGTCCGACAACCACCTGAAGGCTAACCCCCCAGCTACTAAAGACGAGGTGGCGGCTCTCCGTGAGAGACTGGATGATATAAAAAGACTGGAATAGACGCAATAATTTGCGTTTTGTTGGCTTTCCTGAGGGCTGTGAGATAAATGACCCGATCATGTTTTTGGAGAAGGTTTTACCCGAAATGCTGGAAATACCCACACCCTCGAGGGGATGGTTTATTGAGCGCGTCACAGAATCGGGCCTCGCATGTCGGAAGACAGGAGCAATGGTCGGACACTGATTGTCAGATTCATACGGTCGGGGGACCGAGACCGCGTGTTACGCACATCTCAGGGGAAAAGAGAGCTTAAGTGGAACGGGAAACGAGTCATGATTTTCCCCGATTTTTCCAGGGGGACTGTGGCCAAGCGAGACGCGTTCAGGGAGTGTAAGAAAGCTCTGCACCAACGTGGAGTGAAGTTTGCTCTTCAATATCCAGCCACGCTCCGAGTTGACACACAAGAGGGGTCCCGCCGCTTCAACAATCCCAAGGCAGCATAGGGAGATGCTTGACGCTGCAATCACGGCTGAAGAAATCAAGGAAGTTATTCAAACGATGCGGTCCGGTAAATCACCAGAACCCGACGGGCTGACGGCAGAATTTTATAAGTGCTTTGCAGATGAGCTCACTCCACTCTTATATATCTCTAATCTTAAAGAAAGGCAAAGAGCCTACAGATTGTAAAAGCTATCGCCCAATTTCTTTAATATCAATAGACACTAAAATACTCTCCAAAATTCTGGCAAACCGTCTTAGCAGTGTTATAACTACGTTAATACATGCATATACGTAATAGATTTGCCTCAGATAACATTCGACGCCTTATTAATGTAATGTGGGTGGTTAGGAACAACAACAATACACCTACTGCAGCCATCTCACTCGACGCTGAAAAAGCATTTGATTGTGTAGAGTGGCAATACCTTTTTCAAGTGCTGGAGATTTATGGTTTTGGGCAGACGTTTTTAAAGTGGGTGAAACTGTTATATAATGAGCCTCAAGCAGCTGTACAAACTAATGGCATAATTTCTTCATATTTCAAGCTAGGTCGTTGGACCCGACAAGGCTCACCTCTCTCTCCTTTACTGTTTTGTTTAGCATTGGAACCTTTAACCGCAGCAATTCGTAAAGACCCTAGTATCCCAGGAGTCCCTATTGCGGGGACCATACACAAACTCATGCTATATGCTGATGATATTTTAATGTTCATTACGGACCCAGGCAAATCTATTCCTGCATTGCTCAAAATTATAAAATTTTTCTCTAGCTTCTCAGGTTATAGAGTGAATTGGACAAAGTCGGAGGTTCTCCCCTTGACGACGTATTGCCCCAAAACATTATTTCAAGCCGGATCATTCCAGTGGCCCCCTGAGGGAATTAAGTATCTAGGAATATTATGCCCTAGGCAATTAGACAAAATAGTGCAATGTAATTTTGAACCACTCCTAGAAAAAATTAGCGTAGATTTGGAAAGATGGTCTCCACTTTATCTCTCACTATGGGGAAAAGTTAATATTATAAAGATGAAGTGTTCTGCTAGAGTCAGTTATCTACTTCAGTCTTTCCCACTGAATATCCCTGTAAAATACTTCAAACAATTTGATGCACTTTGTAACAAGTTTTTTTTGAATGGTAAAAGACCAAGAATACATCTGCGTGAATTGCAAAAGCCGGTAGCAAAAGGCGGCTTGGGACTCCCAAATCTACTGTTTTATTATTATGCATTCAACCTGAGGCAATTGGTACATTGGGCATTACCTCCAGAAAGAGCGCCACCTTGGTACACAATAGAGAAGTCAATGTGCATTTCCTTAACTCCATTGCTATTCTTATCGGCAAGAATGCCGCCGAATGCTCGATCCCACCCTGTTGTCTCTCATTTTCAGAGACTATGGAAAAAAGTGTCTTGTATATTTAAAATTAACCCCTTTCTAAGCTTATCCTCTGGTCTGTGGGACAACCCCAAACTCTTATTAATAAATCACCACCTATATGGCGAGAGTGGGTGATCAAGGGGATACATACTCTGGGTGACCTTTATAACGATGGTGTCCTTAATTCATTTGACAATTTGGTTGAACAATTCAAGCTGGCCAACAATCAATTCTGGAGATATCTTCAGCTGATATACCTCCTTATTACTACTTTCGGCTCTACACACACACCACCCCAGGGCATGGACCTCATGAAAGAGATTTTGCGGATCGCAGAGATTAGACATGGGGCTTCCCATTATTACTCTATGCTCAAGAACCATACTGGTTACCCATCCAACACAGCTCTGAAAACCGTATGGGAGAGGGACCTGAACATAACAGTTGAAGAAAACGACTGGGATACAATTATTGGAATCACTAAACAAGTCTCCAGGGACATCAAAATAAGACTGATTCAGTTCAAAATCCTTCATCAATTCTATTAGTACCCAAGTAGGCTATTCAGGCTAGGTATAAAGGAAACACTAGATTGTTGGAGGTGTGAAGGGGAGCTGGGTACACTAACACATGCCCTCTGGTCATGTCCAAAGAATCAGACATTTTGGAAAAGGGTTCATGAGAATATCACAGAGGTCATAAGAGTGGATTTTGAGTTTTGCCCCAGTCTTTACATATTAGGCAACCCTAAGCCCATGGCCCACATTGTAAAACCCCTAGCCAATTGGATTCAGACAAGTATAATGATTGGCAAACAAATGATAATGAGAAAGTGGAAAGATGCTGAAGGCCCGTTGTTTCAAGACTGGCTTACAGAGCTAGGCAAAGTAGCAGCTTTTGAAAGAAAATCCTATAGTATAATAAACAACATCGATAAATATAATGAGAAATGGGGAATGTTCTTAAGTTTATACTCTTTATATGGTAGCTAAAGGGTATGTGTGTACACTCTGATCATTGTGGCCTGCTCTTGGGGGACTGTCACGGAATGAGGATGGAGGTGGTCTGGGTGCAACACAGGGATCTGTTTACTGGAAAATTAACTCAACCTCAAACTGGACTATGAATGGACACGTGGCAGCGTTTTGGTAGTCTCCTGGAAAGACTGCTTAGCATGTCGTGCATGGACTAATTTTTCTTGTCATGGACTGTATTTTTTGTTTTGTTTTGTTTTTTTGTACGTATGTATTTATATATTTCTTTTCTTTTAAATATAATTTTATATTATTATCATTTTTTTCTTTATTTGTTTAAGTATCCCCACTCTGATATTTCATATCTAACACATGCAGCTGTGTATTTTAATTCTACCTTTGTTTGTTTGTTTGTTTAGAAACTGAAACTCAATAAAGCTTCAGTCACAATATGAATGGATACAATCAGCATTCCCACCCACATCACATGACTCCGGAGTAGTCACAGGCATTTGTGTGACAAAAACACAGTACTTTACTCTGACATGCATTGAAGATAGGCAAGGCAAGGCAAGTTTATTTGTATAGCACAATTCAGACACAAGGCAACTCAAAGTGCTTTACAGGCACACACAAATTACATTAAAAGACATAAACATTTCATTTAAAAGACATTAAAAATTGCATTATAAAAAAAAAAACTCAGAGTAATAATGCAGTTCAAAGACTTGAATTGCTTCAGTTAAAAGCAGTGGCAAAAAGAAATGTTTTAAGTCTTGATTTAAAAGAGGTGAGTGTTGGAGCAGACCTGCAATTTTCAGGGAGTTTGTTCCAAATATGTGGCGCATAGTAACTGAAAGCTGCTTCTCCATGTTTACTTCTGACTCTGGGGACTGAAAGCAGACCGGTACCTGACGATCTCAGAGGTCTGGATGGTTCATAGCGCGGCAGCAGATCAGAAATGTATTTTGGCCCGAAACCATTCAATGCTTTATAAACCAACAACAGGACTTTGAAATCTATTCTTTGATAGACAGGAAGCCAGTGTAAAGATCTAAGAACTGGAGTGATGTGATCTACTTTTTTGGTTCTTGTTAGGACTCGAGCAGCAGCGTTCTGAATCAGCTGCAGCTGTCTGATGGAGTTTTTAGGGAGTCCTGTAAGGACACCATTACAGTAGTCGAGTCTGCTGAAGATAAATGCGTGAACACGTTTCTCCAAATCCTGCCGAGACATAAGCCCTCTTATCCTGGATATATTCTTAAGGTGATAGTAGGCTGACTTTGTAACTGTCTTAATATGGCTGCTGAAATTCATGTCTGAGTCACACCAAGGTTTCTGACTTGGTCTGTAGTTTTCAACATTACAGACTGAAGCTGAGCAGAGACTTTAAGTCGTTCTTCCTTGGATCCAAAAACAATTATTTCAGTCTTATCTTTGTTTAACTGAATACAACTCTGACACATCCAATCATTGATTTGTTCAATGCATCTACTCAGGGTATGTATGGGATTATAGTCCCCTGGTGATATGGTTATGTAAATTTGTGTGTCATCTGCATAACTATGGTAGCAAATTTCATTGTTTTCCATTATTTGAGCTAGAGGGAGCATGTAAATGTTGAATAGTAGAGGCCCCAAAATGGAGCCCTGGGGTACTCCGCTTGTCATTTTCGTCCGTTCAGATGTGTAGTCACCAATAGACACAAAGTAATCTCTCTCATTTAGATAAGATTTAAACCACTTTAGTGTTGTACCAGAGAGTCTAACCCAGTTTTCCAGTCGGTCCAGTAGTATATTATGGTCGACTGTGTCAAACGCAGCCCTGAGATCCAGTAATACTAAGACTGAGATTTTTCCGCTGTCTGTGTTTGAATGAATGTCGTTGAAGACCTTAACGAGGGCCGTCTCAGTGCTGTGATGTGGTTGAAATCCTGATTGGAAAACATCAAAACAGCCATTTATTATTAAGTAATTGTTCAGCTGTTGAAAGACAGCTTTTTCAATTATTTTACTTAAAATTGGGAGGTTTGAAATGGGCCTATAGTTATTCATTACTGATGTGTCTAGGGTTCTCTTCTTCAGGAGTGGTTTAATGACTGCTGTCTTAATGGCTTGGGGGAAGACACCTGAGAGAAGAGATGTGTTAACAATCTGTAGCAGGTCTGGAATCATGCAGTCTGAAACTTTTTTGAAGAACCCTGCTGGTAAAATATCCAGGCTGCAGGAGGAAGACTTCAAATGCTGTATGATGTCTTGAAGGTTTTTGTCATTAATTGGATCAAATTGTGTCAGGGTATTAGAGTTGGGTTTAGGTGGACAAAACGACAACACACCTCCAGTACCTGGTAGAGTGCCACTGACCGCTTGTCTAATGTTCTGAATTTTGGCAGTGAAGAATGATGCAAATTCATTACAGGCCCTGGTAGACAGATGTTCAGCTGCTACTGGCACAGGAGGGTTTGTTAACCTGTCGACAGTAGCAAACAAGGCACGAGCATTATTTTTGTTAAATACATATATACATACATAAATATATATATACATATACATATACACATATACATATATATATACATATATACATATATATACATATACA
>NC_044192.1:39432261-39527850 GCF_900880675.1 Sparus aurata
TATAATATATATATAATACTATATATATAATATATATATATATACTATATATATATATATATACACATATACACACACACACACACATATATATATATATATATATGTATATATATATATGAATGAGAAGAAACACCATTTTCATTAGTTTAATATTTATCATCGAGCTGGGGGGATGATGATGGGTTCTATGATGTCTCTGAGGTAAGAACGTGCAGTGACTGAGCCATCTACAATAACCAAATCTGTTTTGCGCTGACTGGTGATGCCTGCCCAGACTGTTGCACCTCCTCCACCAAAGGGAACCCTGGGGACCATGTTGACCTCGGCGTATCGCTCACCTCGCCTTCTCCAGCAACGCTGACGACCATCATTTCTGTGCAAGGTGACCCGACGCTCATCAGTGAACAGGACGGTAGACCACTGCTGCATTGTCCAGGTCACATGGTCTTGTACCCACTGCAAACGTTCACGGCGGTGTCTTGGTGTCAGTGGAGTCACCTGCAACGGTCGTCTAGCATTCAAGCCAAAGCGGTGGAGTCGGTTTCGAATGGTTTGTCTGGAAACCCTAGTACCCCTCACATCTTGTAACTGGGCCTGCAGCTGTGTGGCAGTTGCATAACGATGTCTGAGTGCATAGGTCCTTAGGTACTGGTCATCGTTGTGGTCTGTCACTCGTGGGGCTCCACTCCTGGGTCTGTCATGAACTCTGCCAGTAGTTCTGTGTCTTGATGCAAGTCTGCTGATGACACTTTGAGACACACCAAGTTCACGAGCAACATCTGACTGCCTGCCACCGACCCGAAGGTGCTCTATGGCCAGGTGGCGCTGCTCGTCCGTTAAGTGACGTTGTGTGTTCATGGCTGTTTGAATGATGAACTTGGAATGACTTACTGACAATTCCAGCTTTTTATACCCACAGAATGTTGAAATTGATGCCACATTGAAAAGGGTTGTCTTTTAGTTTTTTGGTATTGGCCCCAATATGTAAGGCACACTGTACACAGTGAGACCATAATGTGGAAAACACAAAATGAGGTGTGTCTATCACCCCAGTACAATTGCCTCCCTATCCCAAAACTCTCTGAAGTGAAACAAACACTGTATGTATGAAATGCCCCGCAGTTTGGTGACAGTGGCAGAGAGAAGAACCCCCAACAGAGGGTCCAGCTTCATGCCGACCACAGAGCCGGCCCGCCTGACTCCCGCCCCAGCACACCACAGCATAGGAGAGAACCCTGGTGTCCACGGACTGATAGAACATCCGCAGCAGCTTCCTGCAGATGTTAAAGGATTGCAGCCTCCTCAGGAAGTACATCCTGCTCTGAGCCTTCTTATACAGCTGCTTGGTGTTGCTCGCAGTGTTGCCAGATCCAATCTGGCAACACTGGTTGCTCGTCCAGTCCAGCTTGTTGTCCAGCCACAGCCCAAGATATTTGACAGCCCAAGATATTTGTATTTCTGGGAAGGCTTTCCAAAAAGTTTAGGAGTGTTTATGGGAATTTTGACCATTCTTCCAGAGGCACATTTGTGAGGTCACACACTGATGATGGGTGGGAAGGCCTGGCTCTCAGTCCCCACTCTAATTCATCCCAAAGGTATTCTATCGGGTTGAGGTCAGTACTCTGTATTTATGGACCTTGCTTTGTGTACTGGTACACAGTCATGTTGGAACAGGAAGGGGCCATCCTCAAACTGTTCACAGTTGGGAGCATGGAATTGTCTAACATCCTTTGACGCAGGCCTTCTGAGGTACCAAGGTTGAGAGTTAAGTCATTGTCATCATCAGTTTAAACTTATTCATCTCTTAATTGTTATCAGCCAAATGAAAGCAGGTCCATGCTGACCCTTTGTTTACAGCAGCACAATGTGCTCCAGGTGCACTAGCTATCAAAAATGCCCCATCGCTCTGTTGATAACTTATATTCTAAGTGAACCATGGAACGGCACAACAAACAAAAGATGAGACAGGAGCCAGCAGTTTGAAATAATGATATCTGACCTCACAGAGAGCAGTTGCCCTGGGTTAAAAAAAAAAACTCACTTTGCGTCCGACATTTCTCAGGTAGACCAAATGTTAAAAGGGCTGCTTTTGATTGAAAATACAATCTGACCCTCTGTATTTAATTCACATTCACAGGCCGGAGATGAAGAAAAGCTGTTTAAACGGGGGCTAAAGCTCCAGAGATCCACGATGACTCCCCTCTCCACAGTGCATCAGTCACTACACTTGAGTAAGTCATTTTTACTTTGGATTTTCAAGCGAGATATAGTTCTAGACAGTACCCTTTACATTGATGTAGAGTGAAGTTGTGCCAATTTCCACTTTTTTCTGTGAATCCATGCCACTGTGCATCTCTCCATTCACTCCTTCTGAGCAGATACACCCCACTCACAAGTTATCTGGCAACACCGGGGGCGACACAGCACCACTACCCTTTTTTCATTAGTGTACATTACGACATTGGTCTAAATGTTGTACGTACTATGCAAAATCAGTCTGTGAGATGAATTAAATTTCAGCAGTAGCACATGTACTATACAGTGCCACTTGATTGTGTCAGGTGAGGGTGTGCGCTTGTTTGTCTGTGAGGTTAATCATAATGCATTGCTATTTGATTAGGTAGTTGTAGTCTGTTGTTAATAGGAAAGTAAAGATATTGAAAACAAATATTTTCTGTACTAGATTCAAATGAATCTAGTACAGAAAATATTTGTTTTCAATATCTTTACTTACTATTAAAGTCCATAGAGATTTACTTTTTTAACTCCCACCGCAAAGAATTGAATTGTCTCAAACTGCAACTGTCACTGTGTTTTTTCAAACAGTGAAGGGAACCCTGCTTGTATTTGGTTTTGATCAAAGTCTGTTTCAATAGGGCTTGTGACATCTCAAATGTGGCTTTGATGCACTTCATAGAAAATACTGAGATATATATGGTGTACATGGAGTATTCAGCCAATTGAAGGATTAGGATAGTGTTAAAGGAGTCATCACCTGGTATTTTACATATCCAGTCCCTCTTGGATCGCTTTGGATCAATTCTTAAAACTTATTAGAAAAACAAAATGAAAAAAAAAAGTCAAACATAGAGCTTGTTCTGACACTTTTTCATACCGCGACTTTCTCACGCGAGATTATTCGAGAGGTTTTGACCGGTCCGGATGTGCATTGTATTAATATGTAATGAGGCGCGCTGATTGGCTGCAGGAAGGACAGAGCCGGAATGGGGGGCGAGCCTGCATGCACACAGACTCCAAAACATAAACAGCCCCCTGTCATGGCGCACACACTAAATGACGAACCTTACGGAATTGAAGAGACACGTTTACAGCAAGATGTCTCTGAATGGTAAATTCTTTTTTTTCCTTCTTACTTTTTCATTTCGGCTTATGCAAGTAGCCTCCTGTGGTAACGTCACCGCAGGAGCAGAGTCAAAATCTCCTGCTTTAGGAATGTGCAACCTTGTGGGCTATTCCTGTTCGGAAAAAGAGCCAAAGCGAAAAAACTGAGCCACTTTCAAACTCCAGCTTTTCAGGCAAGTTTCAACTGAGGTCCAACACCAATATGCATGATTTAACGAGAGAAATTGCGATTTCCGGGTGATGACTCCTTTAAAGGATCTGTCATTTCGTGTTCTATATTTTTCATATTTTCATCCAATCTTACAGAAAGACCAAAATCAATGATGAATGTATCCTACTAACAAGTGTGTTGGTATCCATATCTGATATATCTCTGGGCCATAAAGCTCCATTGGTGTCCCAAACTATTACAAACACAACAGTTAGCCACACACCCATGTACGTCATGCTGCTGCTCCAGATACTCTATTTAGCACCAAATGTGCATTAATCTGCTGCTGAAATTAGCCCCCAACAAATGAACTACTTCCAGGCACGTGCACACATAAGGCCCAAAGGGTGCTTGAGCCCCTGCCCTTTTTGCCTCGTATTATAAAGTGCCCTTTTTGTGTGTTTTTTTAATGAATAAATAAATTCCTGTTGTGCAAAGGGAAGTAAAAAAACGGCGGTATAAAAACGCCACGGCTATCTACCGTACGCATTTCGTACTTAATATGGTGTCCTGTGTGTGAGTGTGTTGAGCCTAAAGCCGCTTCTCTGTCTGCTGCGGCTCCGCTCTGTCTCTCTCTACGAACAGTCGCTACTTTCAAATTAAAAGCCCCCCACTAAGAACCCTGTTCTAAACTCCAATGGGGTGCAATGTAAAGCTCTTATTTTGAAGACAAATAATGACAGAAGCCTGCCTCATGGAGAACTCCACCATGCACATAGATGAGACGTGACTGTGGAGCGACATGAACCTTTGTGAGTTATAAATCCATTAACATAACTTCCTTTTAGGGTCTAACAAGTCACCTTCCACTTATTCAATGTGCTTAAATATGAGTCATATTTCAGAAAAGCGACCATTTGTGCTTGTTAAGCTAACTGCTTGTTAATCAGAGTTAAAAGTAGTCTGACAGCTGTCTGTGTTGGCTGTTTATCTTGCCACAAACCTTCAGCTTCTTCCAGATATTGAGTTTATTGCAACTTTGCTGTTGTAAACATTGCTGTTCCTACTAACATTCACAGCAGTAATTTCTTGGTTTTGTCACATTTTTAGATGTGTAGCTTGTATTTCTAGTTTGCACTTGCCCTCCAATAAATAGCCTTATAATAAACCAGTGTTTTATTGCTTTTTAAGAACCACAGCTGAATTACATGTTTTCCAAACCTCAGTATTATGATAATGTGAATAAACTCATGTTGACAATAATTTGTTGACACAAATGAAATGGCAGTTACATATCAGTCACAGCTACACAGGATATACAGTTAAGAGTTTAGCTTTCTATAAGTACTTCTGCTATTAAGGGCTGAATTTTTTTTTTTCGTGCGCACATACTGCCCTTTTCTGACTTTGAGCCCCTGCCCCTCTATAATCATGTGCACGTCCCTGACTACTTCCAATTCATCTCATATAAAGACCTGGACCAGCAGTATGGGGTGAAATTGGGGGCATATTCTCAGTTTAAAATCTATTGAAAATGAAGTCAATATTATGAATAATCCTCTCAAACCAGACCCACTAATAGAAGAGATCATGAAATATTCTACAATAACAATAATAATTTTAACATGAATACATTCAAGTGCATTTCAATACTAACACCAGCTTCACACAGACACAGGTCCGCAAACACAGATTCAAAATGACAAATAGACAAATCTACAACTTAACCAGTACAAGAATTTTCATCAAACTCGCACCACTCAATCCAAAATGCACAAAATGGGTATCCAACACTGTGCATTCTGGGTACCACACATAATAACCTTGACCTGTTTTGGCTCTGTCCATCTGTACAGCACTTCTGGTTTAAGGTAACACAAGCTCTCTGCCAATGACTCTCCCTCTTCATCACTGTGCATAACTGATGACTTAACCTCGGTTAAACTTCCACCAAATTGCACAAAACCCACACAGGCTGCTTGAGCAGTCACCAAGATGACCATCCTTCCAAGGTGGAAATCCAACAAATAATAAACATCAATCACTGGTCAAATCTTCTCACAGAACATGTAGCAAAGGGGAAAACATGCCTCTCCAAGAAACCAAACATTTCATGGACATTTTTTGAAAGCCTGAGCTCCATTTAATAGTTTAATTCCCTACAATATACAAGAGGCTGATCCCAGGAATTTTGTACATTTTGAAAAGGAAAGTTGTGGCGATATTCCCCTAAAAACAACAATACTACAGCAAAAACTCCTGAAGGAAATAGTCAAAGGAAAGCTGTGATGAAGACAGCATGTTCTTCATTAAATTACCCTTTTGCCAGTGACATTTAAATTGGATTGGTTTTACACAATGTAATGGAGGCTAAATGCACTGTACTGCTGTACACATCTGTGAAAGTAAAACATTTGCATTTACAGCCCATTTATGTAAAAGAGTTGAGTACATTTTGGAAGCAGCTCCCTATAACCTAAAACTATTTCAAATGACATAGTACAGCCTCCACGACGACCAAAAAGTCAAATCAACAACTCTAAAACAGCATCAAAAGATGAACCATTATGAGGGTAGGACTTGAAGGCTCTTCTATGAAAGCACAAGCTTGGTGTACCTAATAAACAGTAAATTGTATGGACAGCGTGGACACAACATTACAGGTTGGGATCAGGGGACAAAATCCCAAGTTTGACAGGACTACTGATTATTCCAAAACAGAGAAAAACCTCTGACTCACAAGTTCCATGTGTGAATAGAAAAATCATCTCAAAAATGCAATGCAATTTTCAAGTATAAATGACTTTGTTTACTGTGATAACCTTGGCATTGTGACATTAAACCACTCCCAGTGACAGGTCATCACACTCACATTAGGATATTAGACAGGGTTGCTGGAGGCGTGTGAGTTTCCAACGAGGAGCTCAGCAACAAGAGAACATTGAAATAATCATCAAAAATTAACAAATATTCTTTGGGACAAATATCAGTATCTCCGGTGTGCTCATTAGAGCATCAAAAAATTATTTACTAGATAGAGACCCTATAAATGCTTAATATGTGCACAATGCCACACTATGAATGCTCCATGAAATCAGAGCCACTGAGCACATGCCAAGTTAAGCAGTGTGCGCAGCAGTTTGCACTGAAGGGATGGATGTCAACACAACATCTAATGTTTATTCTATCTGTAATCAGCTTTCCTACATCTCTTAGAAAGAGGGAAGAAAAATCAATGTCTCAGCCAATTTTACTGTCGTAAATACACTTACCTTCAACCTCGCTGGCTTCCCACGGCCTTACAGATGGATAATTATAGAGAGGATGGAAGAACGGATGGAGAGAAGCTGTGCTCAGGCTGGGGGAAGAGGGAATAGAACATAACAAGACAACTTTAATTACTGTAGGGTACAGAAGCTACAGAGACATAATAAGACTTCTCCATCACATTGTGATCAAACATATGGGGGTCGTGAGCCAGCATGTTATGCTGACTGATTAAGGATGAGGCCCATGTGACAGCATCGCTCTGGCAGGAAGCAGCTCCACTATTGACAAAGACAGTATTGATGCCCCCAGACAGACAGGTATATCACCCCATCTGTAGCTCTACTTATGAGTTGACCTACAGAGTTTCCTGCAGGAAAAAACTTTGAGCAGGGGGGGGAGGTGAGTGGGGGGGGGGGGGGGTTCAACACGAGAACGGGATAAATTAATTAATTAATTAGATTGTTCTATTATTATTTTTGCCCTCAAAATGAAAGAGAAGTTGCTTAACAACAAACCCACAAACATGATGATGGAAAACACGAACTGTTTATTTTTGGGGTCATGGCCTAATAAGTTTGGGAACCCTTGGCACACAAAGCAAACAGAAAATTCAGGAAACAGAAACAGAAAAAAAAATCAGGAGCTGAGAGCACTTATGCTATTGGCAAAGTTTGCAAGACTGGTCACTGCATGCCATTCTTCTTGGCTTCTCAAAGAAGATCTCCTGCGCTCTTGCATAATTCATCTCGTCCACTGACCTGTTGCATTCATTTTATGGCATTTTTCTTGACGAGCAGATGTCGCTGTTTAATTTCACTTCTGGTATGTGACGCTGTCACTGTGATGATAAATGACACTTAAATATTGAATCTGTGTCTATAATAACCACACCCTGACATGTAAATGTGACATCTGTCTTGGTTCATTTAATTTAACTTAAAATTTGGACAACTGACTGCATAATATATGAATCAGAAACAGAAATGCTTTACAGCAGCTCCCATTCAAAGTCAAAAATATGCAGAAAAATAGTAGTAATAAAAATAATAATAATAATAAAACTATATATGCTGCATATATATAATAGAAGCCTACTGCAACTGTACTTTTTTTTACCATTAAATGTTATGTTATACATTATCTTATTTCATAATGTTCTGTCATGGAGTATATCACTTCACTGTTAACAGAAAAGAAAGCAGCTCACTGCCAGTTGCAGCTTCTTAGCGTGATCTGCAGTCTTTGTAAATTTTTTGTTATGATTGCTATTATTAGTACTTAGATTATCAAAAATCACAGTTACATGTCAGGATGTGGTTATTATAGACAGATTCAATATTTAACTGTCATGTATCATCACAGTAACAGCGTTACATACATTAGCAGCTGTAAACACATAAAAACATTATAAAACACATCATGTGGTCCCCTGACGCTGCACGATTATTTTCTTCGCCTTTTTCACGTATCGCGCTTGCTTTCTGTCAGTCATCACACTGATGATCGCCATGACTCAAGTGCAGCAAACTTTCTGTCTTAAAATATGCAGAGGAAAACTCGGGAGAAGCAGCCGCTAGATGTTCCTCTGTCGACCCAAAAAGAGGGAGAGATTGGCGAAAAAATAAAACAGAGCTTCAGCGTCTGTCCGAGGAGGACAGCAGCAGGGCCAGGCTGCCTGCTGCAGGGAGGAAGAAGGCTAACGAGGAGCCTGAGATAAACATGCGGGAATGAGTTATCAGCAAACGGGCACGCCACGAGAGAGTGTCCCGCAAAATGATCAGGGCGATGGAGAAACAAATGTCCGCCACCGTGAGTGACAGCAGAGATGAGGAGTTTGCAGTGAGTGCTGGTCGGCTGAATCGTTTCCTCCGCCGCAACAACTTCACTTGCAGAAGACAACTATTGCCCAGAAGGATGCCGGAGAAGTCACCAAGACGCTGGAGAAGTTTGTGACATTTTCATCCCAGATTTTTGTGAGGAGGGAATTAAACGCCTGTCCCAAATAAACACCTGGTCTGCTAAAACCTATTGGTGGTTAATGGCGGTCCGCCGGTCCGCCGGTCCTACCGCCACCTCCCCGCGCCAAAAAAAACAAAAAAAGCGGATTTGCATGATTCACGAGGGTCGCATTGTCGAAAAATCAGATGTCTGATATGTGCGCTGGTAAATTCGTTCTCAAGCGCTGCCGTGTCGCTTCCATGCGTTGCATCACTTTTTTTTTTTTTTTTTTTTTGCCCGACATTCTAGCCCGGGCGCTACAGATTTCAAGCCGGCCGGGCGCCTGGCCAAATAAGGTCTGCAGGAAACCCTGACCTACATGTGTCAGGAGCTATGGCATTATTGTACACACATTTACAGTATATCACACATAACTTGACAGTACGTTCAGAGAAAGTGCTGGTCAAACTGATTGGACATCTGTTGCACTTCTTCTATCATGTCCTGTTTGTAAAACACAATAAATGACAGAATTTCTTGTAAACCAATCTATTACCACTTAATGTGCATACTAGGAGGTCATCATTGTTGCTGTGTCACACCTAGCCAGCAGTGGCAGGAGTGCAATGCTGAAGAGCAACAACATCACATATATTAGTTAACCTGACTAAGTAAAACATATACTGTATACTGGGGATACACACAACACTTTGACTACACAGTAGTGTATCTGCAATGCCATGTTTAGAGCTGTAAATGCGCTTTCTTAAGAATATACCGTTTCAGAAGGCTGACTGTTGGGGGAGAAAAAACATTTTGTTGAAAGTCAGATAGTTCACCATAAACATTTTGTGTTTTCGTCATCAATGAAAACAAAGCATGCATTTCATCATTATATTGATCTTTTATGGGAGACCTATTTGTAGCTTGTCATGGTCTTGTCTTGGTTAATAAGAAAATGAAATTAACAGGGCCTGGGTCTTAGTGGGCTTCACCCGTACTAGCTTGTTTTTTCAATACTGATGAGCCATACTGTTTGGAAATTCTTTTGACAAATAACTTAATTTTGCTTTGCTGACATTTGGAATAATGACGTATGCCTATAGTAGAATTTGGGGGTCATATTTCTTCCTCCAGTAGGGGTTATAAAAGCAGCAGGGCTCCTTTTAGAAACAGAGCAGTGCTCAGAGTGCGAGTGGTCAAGCAAGATACTGAAAGGGCGCTCCGGTAACTGGTTTCAGAGCAGACCAGTGTTAGCAACCTGAGCAGAGGGAGAGTTTAACAGAGAAGATGTCTAGTGGCAGTAAATTGTTACGGCCAGCAGGTGCTGCCCTCCACCTCCCCCTCATCTTTACCTGTGGGTGGAGGTGCACACCTGTTCCTGATCACCACTTATGCTTAGAGATGTTAAAGCTCTGTGTGACTTACAACTGGTGCCAGTGGGCCAAAGTGTGAGGTAGCAGTACGACCATGAGTAAAATCTGCAGCTCCTCAATATTGGCACGTTAATTTAAAAAAGTAATTAGTTATAGTTACTAGTGTTACGACCCTAGAGGTCATGTTTCTATTTGTCTTTTTGTTCTATTTTTCTATTTTGTTTTTAATATCCCTCTTTTACGTGTGTGTGAGTGAGAGTGGTTGCAGGTGTGTCTGATTGTAGGTTGCCCTGTGGCGCTGATTGGCTGCTTCCCTGGAGCTATAAGTTTAAAGGCCAGCTCCTCCCAGTTCCTGCAGGCTCTCCTCTGCTGTCCCAGACTGCCAGCAATGTGTGACTGTGATAAAAATATCTGTTAATAAAACTATTGAAAAATGCTTTGCTGCTGGTGGTGCTTGGTAAGAGGGGAGTCTCACACTCTTGTTGCACCAGGGTTTCCCCTAGGCCCTGGCCGTAACAATTGGGGGCTCGTCCGGGATCTGAATGTCCATGAGGTGAGGTAGATGTGGTTTGGTTTGGTTTAGTTTGTTTGTGTAAGTGGCCTTTAGTTAAGTGTAGTGGTCATCTCTTTTGTTAAGTTGTTGCTGCATGTTGTGTTTCTGACTGAGCACCCTAACCAGAAAGCTGCCGGGCATTTTCAAGGATTTGCCATGTTTGTTATTTTGCCTTTCTTATTTTTGGTGGTAATCCTGGGTGGGGGTACGCTTCAGTGATTCGCAGTTGACTAGATTCCTGGTCTTCGGTGATTCACTGAGTTCAGCGTTTAAAGACGCCTCGAGCTCGGCACGCCACTGAAGACTAGCTAGGTGAGTTAGCCACCTTTTGTAGGCAGGTAAAGTTGGGGTGTCTCTATAGTTTGTTTCCCTTCGTTTATACTTTGCACAGCAACATGGTTTTGTGTGAGATGGCTGCTTTTGTGTTGGTCACGTTGTGATGTGTGGCCCTAATTAATACTTGTGTGCAGTAACTTTTTGTGACCTTTTGGTTGTGGAACTGGACTCCGCTTTTGTTGGATCACTTGTGGTTGCAGCTTAAGAGTAAGCTGGCAACATTTTTGTGTAGTGGTGACTACAGAGTGATGCCTTTTGTGTGTGGTTGTTGCAGTCCACTTTTGGTGTGGTCAAATAGGTGTTACTGATTTAGTGTATTAATTAGTATGATTGGCATGGTGTCACTCCCCAGATCAGTGGATCTTGAGTGGTGGATGTGGCTTCCCAGTTTGTCTGGTCACTTTTGTCTCTTTGTTACACTCCATGATATAGTAACGTGTGGTTTGAGATCACAAGGTGTCCATTTTGGGTGTGGTAGTGGCAGTTCACTTTTGTCGGGTCACTTGTGGTTGCAGCTTAGGTGTAAGCTGGCAACATTTGTGTGTAGTGTTGACTATACAGTGATGCCTTTTGTGTGGTGGCTGTTGCACTCCACTGTGTTGGGCACCTGTTGCTGTTTTTGGTGTGCCTGTCTCCGTTACCACAGTTGGTGCATTTGCTTTTTGTGTTCTCTTCTCATGGTGGTGGCCATTTTGTTTGTGGGAGTGGCACCCACAGACTTGATTTTGGTCCTGTGCAGAAGTGTTTTCATGTAGAATGGTTTTAAAAGGGAACAGACTTGTGATTGCTCATCACCCGATTGCATGCCATGAACTTGAACATTACTTTAGGGAGAAATGTTCAGTTTTAAGGGAGGAGGTGTTACGACCCTAGAGGTCATGTTTCTATTTGTCTTTTTGTTCTATTTTTCTATTTTGTTTTTAATATCCCTCTTTTACGTGTGTGTGAGAGAGAGGGGTTGCAGGTGTGTCTGATTGTAGGTTGCCCTGTGGCGCTGATTGGCTGCTTCCCTGGAGCTATAAGTTTAAAGGCCAGCTCCTCCCAGTTCCTGCAGGCTCTCCTCTGCTGTCCCAGACTGCCAGCAATGTGTGACTGTGATAAAAATATCTGTTAATAAAACTATTGAAAAATGCTTTGCTGCTGGTGGTGCTTGGTAAGAGGGGAGTCTCACACTCTTGTTGCACCAGGGTTTCCCCTAGGCCCTGGTCGTAACACTAGTTACTTCTCCCAAAAAGTAACTGCGTAACTGAATTAGGCTACTCTACTATAAAAGTAACTAGTTACCAGGGAAAGTAACTTTTGCGTTACATTTTTTTCTTCCCCCTTTTGAGCTCGGCATTCATTTTAGCATACTCGGCAACCATGTATTTAGAAAATGTCTTTCTGCATGGTGGACCAGCACCTGTTCTCACCGATATTTTTGCCAATGAGGGCTCTGAAGGAGTCTGAGTCAGCTGTTGATAACAGGAGCAAGTTCTCAACAACATACCTGTCCATCATTGCATTCAGTTCAGTCTGTTTCACACGTTTTTGTGAAGCTGGAGCAGAAAAATACCGCTTTAGCTGCTCGGACAGCTCCGTGTCCTTCTTTGTTAGCGGAGCTCACGTTAGCCACACCTGGCCTGCTGTCATCATCAACAGTGTCAACAACGGTGTTTTTGGCCACTAGTTTTGCAGAAGCGTGAGCCATTAACAGATGCTTCATTAGATTAGTTGCTTTCAACGGACATGGACAAACACTTTGCTCTATGACATAATGGACACTTTACATGTACGTTCTTGCCGTTAGTAACGCCAGTTATTTTAACGCTGTTTATTTTAACACAGTTATTTCCATCACTGTCCTCAATACACAAGAAGAGTTTCTGCTTCGGTGACAGTTAGCTCAGTCTCTGCTAATATTTGTACTGTTGCTTGTCTCATGCTAATAGCGATGCTATTGCTAATCCATGCTAGTGATGTTTATCTTGCTAGATGGTAATAACTATGTGTGAATATTTACCATTACCCCATTCTCTGCTTAAAAAAGAATGTGAACCATTAGACAGGAGGAGAAACTGACTGGAGCGGGACTTTAAGCAGGGTCAGTTGAAGGGACCACTACAACATTCAAGACAAGGAGGGGTAAAGGGTAGTTGTAAAAGTGTTAAATGTTTATTAGTGATATTTGTTTTACCACAGCAACCCATATGAATGTTTTCCACGTGATAACTGTCCTTTTCCCCTCACTGTTTTAAGTCCTTACAGTGAGACTTGAGTCTACAAGCAGATGACATACACCAGTTCAGAACCACACAAGTGAGAAGCACAGTATGGGAGATACCAGCTGTGTTACGGTTTTTACCATCAGTCCCTGTGAGTTTAAATTACACTTCATACAACACACCTGCCGCTGCAGGAGCATTTTCATGCAGCTCACCAATCAATGATGGAATTTGAGAAACACCTCTTAGAACATGCAGTAAGGCACCATGTCTGACACGAAATTATCTGCACGCTTATGACTGAGTGAGTCCGGAAGGACTCTTCTGACATTGTGCAGATAAATATCGATGAAGGGGCATGACCCTCAAGAAGCTGCATCTCAGATGTTTACCACCTCCACCTCTTGGAGGAGAGCTGTGGAAGACAATAAGTGTCTTTTGGAGTGGAGTGACACCCTGCGGTAACATACATGAACATGAACAATAAACTGGACTGGACTGATCACACTGCAGTAACATACAAGAAAGGTCAGAGCAGACTCCATCTGCTGAGGAAGTTCAGGTCCTTTGGAGTGCAGGGGGCACTCCTGACCTTTTTCTATGACTCTGAGGTGGTGGGAGAGAGCAGGCTGATGGATCAGCTGTCATCACTGCTGGTGAAGGAGTCCCACCCCCTGCAGGTCACTATCACAGCACTGGGTACCTCCTTCAGTGACAGATTGATACACCCCAAGTGTGTGAAGGAGAGGTACCACAGGTCCAAGTGTGTGAAGGAGAGGTACCACAGGTCCAAGTGTGTGAAGGAGAGGTACCCACAGGTCCAAGTGTGTGAAGGAGAGGTACCACAGGTCCAAGTGTGTGAAGGAGAGGTACCACAGGTCCAAGTGTGTGAAGGAGAGGTACCACAGGTCCAAGTGTGTGAAGGAGAGGTATCACAGGTCCAAGTGTGTGAAGGAGAGGTACCACAGGTCCAAGTGTGTGAAGGAGAGGTACCACAGGTCCAGTGTGTGAAGGAGAGGTATCACAGGTCCAAGTGTGTGAAGGAGAGGTACCACAGGTCCAAGTGTGTGAAGGAGAGGTACCACAGGTCCAAGTGTGTGAAGGAGAGGTACCACAGGTCCAAGTGTGTGAAGGAGAGGTACCACAGGTCCAAGTGTGTGAAGGAGAGGTATCACAGGTCCAAGTGTGTGAAGGAGAGGTACCACAGGTCCAAGTGTGTGAAGGAGAGGTATCACAGGTCCAAGTGTGTGAAGGAGAGGTACCACAGGTCCAAGTGTGTGAAGGAGAGGTATCACAGGTCCAAGTGTGTGAAGGAGAGGTATCACAGGTCCAAGTGTGTGAAGGAGAGGTACCACAGGTCCAAGTGTGTGAAGGAGAGGTACCACAGGTCCAAGTGTGTGAAGGAGAGGTACCACAGGTCCAAGTGTGTGAAGGAGAGGTACCACAGGTCCAAGTGTGTGAAGGAGAGGTACCACAGGTCCAAGTGTGTGAAGGAGAGGTACCACAGGTCCAAGTGTGTGAAGGAGAGGTATCACAGGTCCAAGTGTGTGAAGGAGAGGTATCACAGGTCCAAGTGTGTGAAGGAGAGGTATCACAGGTCCAAGTGTGTGAAGAAGAGGTACCACAGGTCCAAGTGTGTGAAGGAGAGGTACCACAGGTCCAAGTGTGTGAAGGAGAGGTACCACAGGTCCAAGTGTGTGAAGGAGAGGTACCACAGGTCCAAGTGTGTGAAGGAGAGGTACCACAGGTCCAAGTGTGTGAAGAAGAGGTACTAATCAGGTAATAATGAAGTACAGGAGGTCAGGTTATAATGAAGGAACTCTGATTCTAAATCTGATTGGTTTGTATTATAACATCACACTTGGGTATAAAAGCCAGACATTGCACAGCATCATCTGCCACATCATTATTGTGGACAAAGTCACCACTGAAGGTGTGTTGAGAGTTAGGACAGCTGTCATAGCCTTCATAGTGTCCATGACTTGTTCTGGCCATGGTGGACACAGTGGAGGATACCAGTGAGAGGTTTTTTGTGCCGCGTCCGTCTGAGCTGCACAGTAGTGAAAGGGTACAGCGTGGTCAGCATAAACCTGATTCTGAGTAGAAAGCAGTGTGGGCTGGTGTCTGCCGAAAAAAAAGTTCCTTGGGGAGAAAGATAGAATTTTAACTTGAACTTTGGTGACAGACTTATAATGGGATAATGGTGCTTGCATTTGCAGGGTCAGAAAATGCTTGCTCCAAGAAGGGCCAGAGCTCCAAGAAGCAAGGCCACAGGAGGGGTCGTCTGGCCGGGGCTCCTGGTCATAGAGGTCTGCAACTATGAGGCTGCAAACAGGTGCAGGCATTTCTGCTAGCATGCCTCTCGGACCTGCCGCCATTTTTAATGATACCCAGCAGGACCAGAAAAAAGGACCAATACAGGCCTCTGGATCCCTTATCAAGTTCCAATGCTCCCAACAAAGATGAGAGCATCTATATTGGGGCCCTCCTCCTGGATGTCATGAGACCCAAAGTTAAAGACGTCCTAGGCAATGTTGCCCTTTAATTTGTCTTCACTTGTTGACTGCTTTACACTTGTCATGTAGGTGATATATACAGCAGGGGGGAAAGTGCAGGGGTCAATGCAATGTACATGAATGCAATGTTGAACCTGGTAAACAATTTTGCTGCTAAACATGAGCTGGTTAGCACTCATTGTGAGTCATTGTGAGCATGTTGATGTTATCATTTGGCTCAATCCATGCAATGCAAGTACAACTAGAAATAGCTGTTCGACTCAAAGTCTTATTTGACTGTATAATGCCGTCATGGAAAGCTAAGCTCACTTACAGTAAAAGCAAGGTAACAAATAGATCTAGATTGTTGAACAGCTGCTCCAGGGGCAGGGGCACAGCTGGGTAGTAGACAAAGTCATCTTTTTCTGTCATCAACTGTTTATCAGTTGCAATAGTACAATGGAAATATCTCAGTATATACCATTGATTGCTTTATCACAACTGAGGCAGTAATGGAAACAAGCATGACATCGCCAAAATTTAAGATTATGTGCATTCATTCTGTTTGCCCAAATTACATTCAATTATTGGGTGTGGATTCTTCTTAAAAAGGTGTATATTGTATATTGCCAAGATTTTGTTTGATTCCAACATATTCCTGCATGTCACACCTCTCACTGCAGTCACTCGTTGGTGTTGTGTCCATTAAAAATGAAAAGATAAAGTAAATAAATAATCTGCAGTGCTTGACATTCACATGCCTAAATACCTTCATGAATACACCAAGGTACTGCAGATTAAATATTTACTCCAACCAACCTTAATGTTTTTTTAATAAACACTTCATCATGCCGTTTTTTGTGTCGTGGATCTGCGTGTCAGGTAAAAGACACACTGGATATGTCTAAAAGTAAAAGCACTCCCAGCTCAACCTGGGATATCACAATGATTGTTCTTCATATTAAAAGATGTAGCTGTGTGTTCTCTGGGTCTCTGGAGAGCCAGTGCATAATATTCTAACATTTACTTTAACAGACAAAAGTGGAGCTGAAAAGAGGACAATAAAAAGCACAAAAGTCATCTTAGTCAAACTCCCATCGGCTCTGTTTACATTTTTGACTTGCTCACAAATTTAGATTTTAAAGTTTGCCATCAATGAGGATTCTTTATCTCACCTCAGCTGGCCAAGAGCACTGTCGCAAGATTCCTAAAACACTTACTGTATGTAAGCGATTGATTCCAAATATGTGCAGGCAGAGATCATGCAGTGCTTTATATGCAAATGAAGTATTTTAAATTCCTGTTTGAACCAGAGGTGTGACTCTTCACAGGCCTCACCATTCCATTACGATTCAGCTGTCACCGTTTCAAAAGCAAAACAATTCTGGATGCATGTCAGTGTATGTCAGTATGGCATCCTCAGTGATCTATATCACTGCACATGGCTCCCTTTACATCATTTATATTACACTTTTATTCAGAATGTCATTGCAATAATCAGACTGCAGCAGTCTACAAAATAAAAGCTGTATCTTTTCAATACGTAAACATTACAAAAACAAATCATTTATCCACCCGCAGTGCCTTACAATTTTCTTGTAATCTACACTAATATTGCTTTCACATAGCAGCTTTAAAATAAGGTATTTATTGACTCAGATGAAAACATGATTATTAATTGTTGTCGTCCAGTTCGTGCAGTTCATATAATCTGTGTGCCCAGCTGAGGCCAACAACATTTAACAACAACCAACATAAGCTGCAGACTCTCGATTATCTGTCTCTGCATCCATGCAGTCTTCCACGTCTGCATTGTGATGCATCATAAATCGAGAAATTTCCACAGCACAAGAATGATTGACAAGTCGACGAAACAACCACCAGTCAACACTGCACTGATGCATCAGTTATCTGAGCTTTCTGTTCTGCATTATGAACAAAGATTGTTCATCACACTTTTTGTAAAGAAGACTAAATAGTAAACAGCAACAGTGTTGCATGAAATGGTAATACTGAGCTAGTGCTGCCTTCTGCATTACATGCATCCAGACAGGGCATTCATAATTTCCTATGAAATTATCTATATCACTAGGCAATTTGAAATTCTAAAAAATCCTGTCCACACATTTTATCAAGTTGAATATTTTTATGTGGACAAGTGTGGACTTGCTGACGACAGCGGAGCTCTTGGTCTTTTATACACACTACCATCCAAGATCTGCATACGTAGACTACTTCCACATGTACACATTATGGCAATCTCCTTACAGCGAGAAGGGGAACTCCCTTGTTGTATTTGGCTGAACAACCTGAAAAGGTACAAATAGGAAAATGTTGTGTGCTGCCTAATGTAAATGTATGGCAATGTATGGTTTGCATGGACATAGATTGTGGACAGTTCGTCTGAGACTTGGGCAGATGATTAAAATTAGTTCATGTGGACCCTCGTGGCAGCAACCATGAAATGACCTTATGGATGAATCTCATTTCAAGGATTGTCAGTATGGTTTAAAACAAAGGGACTGACCTTCACATTAAAACAAACAGACTGAGCTGGTTGGCTTCTGGTTTAACGACTGGCTATTTTGAATGCAGATAAAATTATTTAATCATGTGGGTCTTCTAGACTCAACAAATGTTATTTGACTTAGATTCTGACAGTCAAACGAGTCATTTCATGGGGGTTGTGACACTCAAAAAAATATATCCACCGTTTTACAGAGCCTTCTTTCACAATGTTAGTTTATGGGAAAAAGTTTTTTTGGGCTGCAAAACTGGAGCCTGAAAACTGGCTACAAAGCCCGCTGTCATCCTGGGAGCCTGGTTTGCTGTCCTGGCTCCACAATGGTGGAACAAGCTTTCCATAGACATGTGGACACGACAGACATCTCTTTTTTTCTTATTGTTGTGTAGCACTAAGTCAGCTTATTAGATGAAGTCTGATATACTTATGTGATTCTTTCAATTACTCGGTTGTATCCCGATGGTTACATTTACATATTGTATATTGCTTTGGATAAAAAGTCAGCTGAATGAATGTAATGCAATGTAAATATCACAAGTAGTTCTTGTCTAGTTCAACAGATTTCAGAGTTCACATTTTGTGTTTCGAACACAACATTTTGGTTAGTTTATAAAAAGAGTTCCAAGACTTGCAAGCAGGTAGAATCCTCAGCAAAATCACACCAGCATTCAAAATAAGAAAGTCCATTCACATGAATTGGTATGTGAATGCAGCATACGCAGCAAGATGGAGCTTTATCTTTGAGCAGGAGAGAACATAGATGGCTTTACTTTTCAAAAGCTTGTAACTGTGTGTCTGCTCAGTGCTGATCTTTGTCTTTCTCCTGTATCATCGACTGACACATATGCTAAGGAGGTGCAGTGTGATTGAAAGCTCTTTAAAAGGATTGTAGGTGGACCTAAATTTAGGAATATCATTTGGTCTTTTAATTATACAAACATAGGAGGTGATGAATTATCTTGGCACACACTGCATTCACCATTTGCCATTATTCTTTTGCATTTCTGATGGAAACACTCTTCGTGTCACAGGTTATATGAATTATTAAAATGTACTTGCTTTTATCACTAGTGTTACCATATATACCAGAACATAACTCTTTAAGATGATAAATGTAAGAGGAAGATCAAATGTTTAAGAGGCTAAATATGAATCAAGTTGACTTGACATCTTATATACATGGGACCAAACCCCTTGAGCACCTCTGTAGCCTCTTCCCCTTGGCTCTGTGTCATGCCGTTAGAGGACACTGCTGGATAGCATTGGGACCAAAAAAAAAAAAAAGCCCATTTATCACAACATCAGCTGCCCAGCAGGCAGGGAGGCGAGCTGGCAGTGCCACTGATGGACTGGCAGAGGCCTCATATTACCGCAGCCCCTGGTTTCCCCACAGCCTCACTGATGAGCCCCTTGCCTGCCATCAGCCTCTGCATTCCCTTTCCATTTCTCAGACACTCCCAGGGGTGACAGGGAGGCATTGGGTGGCTGATAGCGAGAGTAATTAAAAAGGCTGATTAGAGTGACGGAAGGAGGACACCCAGGGACAAAACAAGAATCTCTCTCAAGGCAGAAAATACAGCACAGATATCACATTAGATCAGTCTTCAAGTTAACAGGAGACTTTTTTTTCCCCCTCAGTCACTTCAATTGGGGTAGAATCTCAGGGGAGGCACTGTCACACAAGTCCCAGAAACACTGTACAAAGCCAAGAAGAAGTACTCTACTGAGAGCTGTTTAAGGTGAAGCCAAGCACAAGACTGTTAGACCTACTTTTTCCCTGTCACACATAATCATGAATACATCTATATTTTCGTATTATTCGTACTTTGAATAGTCAGTCACAATCAGCAAATATGACTAATACAACAAATATTTATCCAGTGTTTATGAGAAATAGCATAGCAAGAGCCAGTTTATCCAGTGTGTGGATTCAATTTTGCATCGACTTAAGTGTTCCTCAAAGGTATGCTATGCAGGATTTTCCATACACCGCGTAAAGACCCTGATCTCTGCTTCTATTTTCTAAAAGTTAAATGTGACTCCTGTTACTCTGCTGCTGGCCTTGCTGCTGCACAGAGTAGACGCCTCCAGCAGTTTGTTGTTTGCCCTTTTTTAAACAAATCAGTAGTTACAGTGTTTTCATCTTTGGTGAGCAATGTAGCCGTTGTAAGCCTGGTGCAAGGTTTAACTAAGTTATTTATAAGGTAAAAATATTTGCACTGTGTAAAACCAATATACATAAGGAAGTGTACTGTGTATTTTTTAAATTAAATATGAAGATAATATGAGCAGAAGAGCTGCCAGATGTCTGGCAATAAATAAAGTACAAAAGTATCGCTGTAATGCTCATGATGTTTTAAAAACAGCTGAATATTGTATGTTTTTTTGGATGTCACTGGCAATTGAGCCATTCAGTCACTCAGGTTAGAGGAGGTGTTGGTTCAAGACATTTCTAGGCATTGGTATGTGATGATCTGAGACTCAACTGCTATCTACCACTTCTCCAGAATTCATTTAATCTACCTTTGAATAGTGCGTTTACATCGAGCAACTGACAAATCTTGCATAGTGTGTCTTTAAGATTGGAATTTGATGTTAAAAAGCTAAACTGGGTGTTAGCTTTAGTTTAATTATCTGTTTTAAAATGGGGCTATACAGATGCTGAAATTGGTTGAGAAAGGTAAGAGGACCTCGAGTGGACATCGTCTTGTCAAGAATTATTGATGTGTTGAACATAATCAAAACAACAGTTTAAGGATAAGACACAAAACATGTAAACGTACACATGTTATTATTCACTTTAAGTCTGTGATAAACAATTTATCATTAGCTCTTAAGTGTTTTGGTTAAAAAGTCAATTAGCCATCAATACAAAGACATCAAAGCACCTTCAAATTGATTGAATCCCCAATTATAAAATCTGTAAAAATCAGCAAATGTCTACATTTTATTTCAGCAGTCAGAATCTAGTTTGAGGACAGCGTACCCTCACAAGGTCAGGGCTGAAATAACTCCATTAAATGGAGTCCAATGCACCCAACCTCAAGACCTCCTGAGCGCAGCAGCATCCGTAAAACATCTTCAACGTACAACATCTTGCCTCACTTTCAGTTGATAACAGATATTATACAGACTTCACAAGATATGAGTCAGCGGTCGACATCTGAACATAATCACTGCCGTGGCAGTAATTGATTATCTATTTGTTTTTTTATTTATCAGACTATTGTGATGAATCAGAATGAAATAATCTGGATTTTCTATTCCCTGGCTTAAAACAAATAAAGAGAGAGAGAGAGAGAGATATGCAAGTTTCTGCTCAACAGAATTATGTTACAGCAACTCTTCAAGTGCTCTCCAAGAGTCTTCCTGGCACAAAGGCATGAAGATGTGTTTTCTATTTGACTGGCTAGGATATACCTACATGTGTCTTTGGCTACGAGCCAAGTTAATATTGTTCAGTTCTCCTGGCCTGCAACTGTTCATGAATGAGCCCAAGCTGTCTGGTAAGTGCAATCTTATGCCAATACATCAGCAGTAAAATATCTGTAGAGGCTCTGTTTGCAATTAGAATTCTATTAATTAAACTGTCAATAGGCAACTTTATGTTTTAGCCTCCCATCCTGAAGTAAATATTGATTACACAGTGTATTGGTTGCAGAAAAATTAAACCATACGTGTACAGATTAGTACCCTGCAAGTCTCCCTTTTACTATACTCGTTAGTCTGCCACCGAGCTAGATTTTTACCAGAAAAATAAAAGGTCATGTCACAGCACAAAGTTCTTCTTGCCATTGTAAAATCAAGCAGGAAAAGGCATTGTTTTCCCCAGTTGACAACACCAAGTAACGGTGGAACAACTGGAACAATTGTGGGTACTCGACACTGCAAAAGAAAATGAGTCTTGCTGATGGAGGAGGCAAAAAATAAGAAGAGAGTGAGGTTAAAGAACAGTGAACAGAAAGGCATTGACTCAGTGGAGAGTGCTCAGGAGTTGCGTCACAGTTTGTTCCCTCACTGATATATGTTTCTCATACCACCAGGACATGAGAAGGTTCAAAACCAGCATTCTTCAAGTGACAACACCTGCCTTCTTATTCATAAGATATGATGTTTTACTCTGCCTTTTCATAGCACTGAGATCAGGGCTTCTAGGTCAAACGATGTTGGAGAAGCAACTTCAACAACACACTGAGCAAAACGTGAATTTATTCTGGATCAGCCTTCATTTTCCAGGGAGATCATAGTATGTGGCTGAAAAATATAGCAAAGTGAAAGCAAGGTGTACAGGGTACCAATCTAAATGTCACATGATGACTTATATATATTAAATTCTATTATGTTGCGCAAATCTACATTTACTTCATTGAGAAACATTGCAGCAAGAAATGTGCCTATTGCTAGTTTCCCCTTACGGACTGAGCTACTGACACCCTTAAGCAATGATTGCCTTCAATGCCTTTAAGTAAAGATTGTTCCAAATGTAGTGAGCCTAACTGTTCGCAATAGAAAAATGACAGCATTCATTTTTGGGATCTAGCCTGTGTGTTCTTTCCTAAAAAGCAGCTCCATGAGGTACTGAGAGTTACTGCTGCCATCTCAAAGTAGTGAAGGCAGAACTACGTTGCAAAAATGAAGGAGTTTGGATGTGAGAGAAGAAGACATGGAAACCACAATCATTGGATTCAACAACAGTCAAAATTGGTGTCTTTACCGTGAACAAGACTGCTCTCTAACTCTGAACAAATAGCCAAACTGTAGCCACAGATCTGAAAAAAATAAAATACTATCATAAATCAGTATATGTATTATGGACTGCTAAACAATACATGGTAGAAACAGCAGATTCAAAAAGCTCACATGGATTGTTTTAAAAAGGCACTGACAATCTGTACTGTGATTTAGATTGGAAATACCCAATGGAAGTGAATTGCTGCCAAGTGTTCTCTTCTCTCCAAGCTTGCTGTCAGCTAAAAACAGTGACAAATGATGTGTTAGCTTTCAGTGCACCTGGGGCTTTTACACATAACCTTGCATGGCTTGACTTGGTTTGACTAGACTTGTCAGGAATTTGTCCATCATAACACGGCTTGCTTGAAGGTTTGTCTTTACTAATGACTTAAAAGCAGCAGGCTGTTCCATTGCTGTGACTAGTGATCAAATGAGCGGCTTTAAATCCTCTCTCTCCCCACATCAAATTTTTGGATGAACATGTTCCTATCAGTGATTCACAATAAAGGTTCCCTGTTGTATAGTCACGACTCCTGAAACAGCTAAAAGACGAAAAACAGTGAAAAAAAAAAACTGTAAAATATCTTACAGTTTCATCTTGGAGCAACCTCCAGTTGTGCTCAAAAGTTTCCATCCACTTGTAAAGAACATGTATATCATGGCAGTCTTGTGATCCAAAGATTTCTACAGCTCATGTTTCTATGACATAGTGAGTGGAACACAAACTACTTCACAAAAACATTCATGAAGTTTGGTTTAGTAATTAATTTATTATAGGTCTGAACATGTGATCAAATCTGCTGGATCAAAGATACAGATAACTTGAACAATCATTTCTGGTGATAATAGAAATATTTTCTTCTGAGTGATTCTGATAACAGCTGCTGACTTTTCTGAGCCCATTTTAATAGGACCTGTTTGATACAACCATTAGACTCAAAAACACTTCAATGGGAAAGTCTAAGGTGCTCAGCATTGATCTGAAAGAGCCATTTCAAAGCAGTTACAGGTCCCAAGATCAACTGTACCAACAACTGTTTGTAGGTATAAAGTGCATGGCACAGTTGTGTCACTGCCACCATCAGGTTGAAAACACAAACTGACTTGATGGAGCAATACGTGTAAATGCCCTGACCAAGTATTGAGTGCATAAAAGGAAATCCTTTTAGAAGAAAGATATTTCTGTATTATATTCTAATATTTTGAGATACTGGGTTTTTCTTATTTTCTCAAGCTGTAAGTCATAATCATCAAAATGAAAAAACAAAAAAAGCTTGAAATATTTCGCTTCATGTGTAATAAATTTAATATATATAAAAGTTTTATTTGCTGAATTAAGTTACAGGAAAAAAAAAACTTTTCCATGATAATCAAATTTTACGAAATGCATCTGTATTAGCATCACTGTGTTTATATCTTTGATCCAGCAGATTTGGTCACATTTTCAGAAGACTTATCTTAAATTAATTACTGAACCAAACTTCATGAATGTTTTTGTGACAAAGTAGTTTGTGTTCCACTCACTCTATCATAGAAACACGAGCTGTAGAAATCATTGGAACTCAAGACTGCCATGATAAACATGTTCTTTACAAGTGGATGGAAACTTTTGATCACAACTGTATATGGGTGTGATACTGTATAATATACTGTGATCTCCTTACAAAGGCTCACATAATTTGAAAACTAAACGACGATGCCTCTCAGCCAAGGTTTAATTACAGCTAAATCAGCCCCTGAGGATATGGCTGCAATAAAGGCACTAACCAGCTTCAAGTATCCCAGGCTGAGAAGATGCGAATACTTTTGTGTATATGAGTGAGAGAAAGACAGCATGTCAGTATTTACCTTTTTCATTTTATAAAATATTAATTGCTTAAGTATTGCAGATCTTGTTTTATTATGTTTCACATCATTACACAATGCCGCCGGTTACAATAAGAGTACATTGTGACTGCAAATAAACCGTTGCAGTGTATCCAGTATGCTGCAGTGCGCCTCTTTTTAATCTACCCAAATTCTCCCATGTGACCCGCCTCCTCCATGACCTCCACTGGCTTCCTGTTGCGTTCCGCATCCAATTCAAGTCAATGGTGCTGGCCTTCAAGGCCGTCAACAGAACTGCACCTGTCTACCTCCAAACACTAGTCAGACCACACGCTCCAGCACGAGCACCTTGCTCATCTACATCAGCTGGCTGGCTGGTACCCCCATCACTGAGAACAAACAAAGCTGCTCAGTGAAGTCGTGACTCTTCCCTGTTTTGGCAGCTCAGTGGTGGAACGAACTACCGACCAATGTCAGGACAGCAGAATCACTCTCCATCTCCCAAAAAAGACTCAAAACTCATCTGTTCAGACTTCGCCTCGACACCGCATAGCGTGACTGTCACCGGTTTCACACATGGCCCAGAGTTCACAAAGACGAGTGAACTGTTCTCACAGGACCACAGGACCTGGGCCCGCACAGTGGCCTTACCCTGTGTAGATGCTAATTTACATGTCTGTCTGCTAACTCATACGAAAGCCCTTCTCATCCAAGAGAAGAAGGAAACATCCTTGGAAAATAGTTTGTTGATTTTAATTCCCTGTATCATTTCACACTGCCCATCAAACATATCAATATATGTAACGCTTATGAGTTGCCACTTATAACATTTAAATCCTGAATTAATAATATTTGTTATGCATTTCTGAATATGTGATAATGTGTTAATGATATTTGGTATGATTGCAAAAAGATTTAAGTTAAATAAAAGTTTAATGACTGTGGAAGGCACAGAAGTCCCTCGCTTGGACCTCAGCTGCATGCTAGCACCGCAAGCATGCTTGGAGAAACAAGCTTCAGGACAGAGGTCTGCTACACCTTTGAGTCCTAACCAAACAAAGTCAGGACGGAAGAAAGTGAAGACTGTCTGTTGTCTTCACGCCTCCTCCTTTATCCTTGGACACCTCTCCTCCTTCCCCTGCAGCCCTGTCAGGTAGAACAAACTTTCCAAGAGTTGAATGATATGGTTGATGGTTTACAGGGTCAACACATGTATGGCTATGGATGAAAATACGGCATTTAAACTTGAGCCCCATTCACAGTGTGAATCTGTGTGAAAGTTTCTGATGCAGAGAAGGGGAACAGTATTGTTCCACTTCTGATGCGCCTCAAGAGGAGTTATCAGAGCCGGAGCAGAGGTGAGCCAGCATCCATGTGACTAGGAAAGCCGCAGGAGTGGATCAGGGGTGTGTCGGTCTGATGGTGTTCACAGTCTGACAAATAAACTGATACTTCACTCATAAAATAAAAGAGAAAAGACCCACACTTCAACCCACAAAGCAACGTTACAGAACCAAACAACAGTGACGTAGTAGCTGGTTGCGTCTTTGGCAACTTGTACAAGGAAAAACATACCGCAGTTATACAGAGAAAGTCTGTTCTATAGACTTATTGAGGAAAATCACACAGATCTCAATGTCAGGATGTGTAGTCACACATCTTTTGGATCCTTTACCCAGGCGCTGCTTGGTTTAGTGTGAACAAACAAAGGCATTCCTTATAGTTCAGTCACTGAACATATTCTGATTTAGCTAATGCTTCAACTTTGAATTACAACAGATTTACCATCAATTAATATGCCTGTTAGTAGACCTATTCTTGACTGTGCAACAAAAGTGGTTATCATAACTGCTAAGTTGCCTAAGCAGTTATCTCACTGGACAAATAGTTAGCGGGTTTCTTTTATTATTATTACTATTATTAGCACCATATTAATACTAATAATTTGGAGCTTGCTTTTTAATCTTACATCACCTTTGGATATATTACGGAGCCCCGTAAGGGACATGGGGGGAAAAAAATGATGGGTGAAAAAAAAAAAAAACATGTACTTTTGCAGGTTTTGCAGGATCTCGCAATTTTTTTTTTCACTTTAGGTCAATGTATTTCCGGGTCAGGGAAACCAAAAACAAAACAAAACAAACAAATACAAAAATGGAGCGTGCACACCCGTGGGAGAGGTTTATAGAGTTTTATTTTGAAATTGGCCTCAAATATAAAGACATTAAATCAGTGCTTGGCAGTACACACAGTTTTCTCATAAGTAAGAGACATCTGAAGAGACTACTAAACGCAAAGGGACTCTTTCGTGCAAAGCGTAACGTTACACCGACCTTGCGGTCCTGGTTGAATTCATTAGCAACCTACTGCAATACTCTGGACAGCTTCACGGGTACCGTTGGATGTACGCCAAGTGTAACGTTGGGCCAGTTGTTCAAAACATTTAATCTGGATCAAAATGATCCGGATTTGGAAATCCCATTTTTTGCTATCCAGGATCAGGTAATCTGTCTTACTCTTATGCCGGTTTTTCAAAGCAACATTGGATTGCATCACCTTGATCCAGATACACAGTTTTCAAGATTACCAAATCCGGATTACCAGAGCTCTAAACCAACCGATCAGATGGCATAATATTAGGAGCCTAACCACTTCTACCATGGCTGATGACTCGTTTCCTTGCAGCAACCACACCTGCGCAGGCACGCTTCAACTTTGCTCATTGCAAAACAAGATGTGCAATTGAGCTTTTAAATGGAGTTCTGAAGAGACGCTTTGCGTGCCTTAACTACTTGCGAGTGGAGCCACAGGGAGCATGCAACATAATACTTGCATGTATTGTCCTGCACAACATCGCTACCAGGCGCAATGTCCCTCTCCATAATGATGTTTATGATGCACCTGAGCCTGTTGAAGAACCAGACCAACCTCTGGTGTTCTGTCAGAATGAAGGACTGACTGGACGTGTAGTAAGGGATGCAATTGCAAAATTATTTTTGACAGGTTCATCTCTGATGATTGTTTCTTTGAAATTAATATACAGTGATGAATGACAGAAAAATGTAATATATTATTTTTGTTTGTTATTAAAATCTGTTTGGGGGGACAAGATCATTTCTATTTCAACTTTACTATACTGAAAGGCTTAATTGGTAGCCTATGTCTACTTTAGCTACTTCATCACTGTAACGGTTAAACAAGTCAAGTGCAAAATATAAGTAAAAGTAAATGATAAAAATGTTAATATTATTTGACCAATTTTAAAGTTTTACTACATTTTCTTCCTGAAATCCACCTTGAAATCCTACCTCCTGTTAGGATCAGGGTAATCCTGTTTTTTTGGATCAAAGTTATCCAAATCCTACTGAAATGTTTTGAACAACACAAACTGAAGGTTTGATCCAGATTCAAACTAGGATTGGATTCCATGATCTAATCCGATTTCAGAATCCTTCTTTCCCTTTTGAACAACCCATTTTCAAGATCTGATTCAATCCGATAACCAAAATCATATCAGATTACCTTTAAACAACTGGCCCGTTATGATTGTTGGACTGGCATAATGTAACATTGGAGCAGGGAGGCGATGAGCGCTGACATTAGTTTAAGCTAGCGTAACATTAACACTAACTCCATTTCCCCCTATATTAGCCACTATCCCAGGCTCTGTGTTGTAACATCCTTGTCTCTTTGCATACGCATAATGTCCTCTTTTGGGACCTCCCTTGACCGCAGGAAATGCTTCAAATCCTCCTCCATGACTCATACTTTTTGCTGATTCCCAAATGGCCAAGTGACCGCAAGCGACCAGCAAAGTTTTACAGCTTTTGCGTAAAACCTTACAGGACTCCATACTATATACACTTTACAGAAGGCCTACATAAAAGACCCAAATGCAATGACTGCAGAGTCAAAATCCAAAAAGCATGACCTCAATACTAGGAAATCTGTGATTGTGTGTTTTTCTCATATTGACAGGCAATAAGCCTGTTTGAAGTGACCGCATACCAAAAAAAAAAAAAAACGACCAATGCTGATACTGTATGCTAATAGATAAAGGAGTGATAATAACAGTGTTTGCTTTGAATTCCTTGGATATAGTTATACAATGTCTAAGTGGTCTTTCTGGTGAGAGAGTTGCTTGAAAGTTTCTGAACATTTTGACATGCATGATGGATGCAGGAAGATGCAGCAGGGAACATCTTGGACCTGTTCCAGCAGAACTCCACCCCATGGATCTGGAGGCAGAGTGACCTTGATCACTGCAACTTTTAAATGAAGGATGAACTGTCAGAGTGGGAAATTTCCATGGCTGAAGACAAGCATACTACTCTAAGATTTAAAATAATTTGCAACATGTAGTGTTGTCTTATAAAACAGCAATATAGTATTGCCAAGTGCCATTGTATCAACAGCTGAACTAATACTTTAGTACCATGACAATTAAGAGGACTTATAAGCTTAAAGCTTTTCTTCTGGAGGAAAACTCTGTGGTCAGATGAGACAAAAACTGAGTTGTTTGGTTACAACGAGCAGCATTATGTTTGGAGAAGAGAAGGTGAGGCCTTTAACCCAAGAACACTATACCTACCGTCAAGCTGGGTACTAATGAAGATTATCTCTAAATTCTTCAGGAAAACCTAAAATCATCAGCAGAAGATTGGGTCTTTGGTTCAGTTGGGTGTTCCAACAGGACAATGATCCAAAACACACACCAGAAGTGGTAAAGTAATGGATCAATCAGGCTGGGATTGTGGTTATGGTTCTCTCAAAGTCCTGATCTGAACCTCATAGAGAACACGTGGACTGTGCTGAAGAAACAAGTCTGTGTCAAGAAGCCAACAAATTTAGTGGAACAGCTACGTGAGGCGAAGGGACATTTAACCAAATATTAGAAATGCCATGATATACATGTTCTTTACTGTAAGTGTATGTACACTTTAGACCATGACTGTATCATAGCAGTGGCATATGCCAGTGGTTAGTGGTCATGTCACGACAATGAAGAATTAGGACTGACAACATGGATATGGAGTTTAACGAGTTTGTGAGAGAGCTGTCACTTTACTTACTTCCAGGACTCTATAAATCCATATGAGCAGGTGGTGAAGATGTACTGTTGAATTGGCTAGAGAAGGCTGACAGTGTGTGTGTGTGTGTGTGTGTGTGTGTGTGTGTGTGTGGGCATGTATGCACCATTTCCAGTGCGCTCTGTATGCCTGACAGCAGTTATGTTCATGCAGATAAAATACACACTTTGGAACTCTCTAAAAAAAACTCTATGGAAACTAGCACCACACTGTAATGCACCATAATGCTATTTGATGGTATCTTGAATTTCCACCACATACAATGATAATTCCAATAGTTAGTAAACGTGGTTAGGGTGAAACGGACTCACTCGGTTAATATGAGTCCCTTTCACCTCAACCATGTTTAGGCAGACCGGCCTTTCTGGGGTCCCTTCACCTCACACATCCTGCATTTGAACGGCTGTTGTACTCCACAACTGACCACCAGCATCAGCACAGTCCGGCCTCTCTGCTGCGCTCTGGGTGGGAATGTGATGGCGTAACGGCGCAGATGAAATATAAAGCTGACTTTGATTTGAGATTTGAGATTTTGGCTTTGAGATTTGACTTTACTTTCAACTAAAAAGGTTCCAGTGAACTAAATGTGGCTCAAGAAAAGCACAAATATGTTACATCCATGTTATGATACATATAATGTATGTGAAACGTTTTATATCACGTGGAATTACATGTGTAAGAGACTTCATTTTAACGTCCACATTGAAGCCCTGCAGTGTGTAACCAGCTTTTTTGTTTCATGTTTAAATCTGACTGAGACATCAGTTTATTGAGTAAAGACTTACGACCCTGATTCCATTAAAGCAGGGTTTGCTTAAACATGATCAAAGAAACACATAAGGCCATTGAATAGTATGTGATTGTCTTTATACAATCATGTGTTTCACAAAGTGGTGGACCGTGCCCCATCCTTTCTTATGAGCGACTGAGCTCTTCAAAAATTCTTCTCTCATAGCCAGTCATGACTCTGTCACCTGTTACCAATGAACCTGCTTACCTGTGGAATGTTCCAAACAGGTGTTTTTGGAATGTTCCACGACTTTAACAGTCTTTTGTCCCAACTTGTTTGGAACATGTTGCTTGATTCAAATTCAGAATAAGTACATATGTACAAAAATCAAATGAAGTTTATGCAGTCAAACACTGAATATATTGTATTTGAGTATATCTCAAAAGCGATTAGCAAATGATTACACTTGTTTTATTCATATATCTTACACAGCATCCTGACTTTTTAGGATTAGGGTTGTGCATATAATGGAGACACTGATGGATCATAGGGTAAGATATTATGAAGACATTACATGTTTCTACATCCAATAAAAGTGGAATCATTTAACACCATAGATCTGACAGATCACAGCTGGGAGAGATAATGCTCAACCACAACAATACAAAGATCAAACCCTTCAAAATGAAGTCATCCAACTAATAGAAGATGAGTTTTTTTTTTCAAATGAAGACAATGTCAAACTGGATTCTGTTTGTCTCAAAAAAATTGAGAGATCAAAAGGAACAAATTTGTCCCCAATTTGTTCTATAACTTAAGTCTGCGCCATCAAATGGGGTTACCCATTTATTTAACATTGGCCTATATTTTTTCCCTCTTAGTCATACTCTTAAAGGGACAGTCCAGCATTCAGAGAATACTATGCTTTTCATCTGATTTATGGTCAGATGAGACAATCACAGCTGTTTACAAAGTCTGGAATTCTTATTAACTACTACCTCGACTATCATACCATTCCACATGCATATGTCAGAAAACATGACAGATTCTATAATGGCGACACAAGACGTTTTCTTCTTTTCTTTTTTTTTTTTTAGTTTATTTTCAAATTGTTCAAGTCAAGAGAGGACTTTTCAAAGTTAATACATGGAGATCTATTTACCATCATACACATCCTTGGTTTGATGACACCTCTAATGCGGTGTCCTTATAAATGAAATAAATAGGAAAAACTGAAAGGGTTAAGAGATGGGCTACTTAACTGCTGTAATTCTGAAAGCATACATTTAGTGGCCTATTATATTGAGAAATATCGATGGAAACGGGAAGCCAGCAAAAAAAAATTCTGGTTAAAAAAAATTAAGCCAACATAGAAGTAACCGAAACTGCAACTCCTCAAACATCAACTGCACAGCAGAAATAAACAGCATTTACAATGGTTTCAGTATCTTTAGCCAGTTTCCCTGTTCATGACAACTGCATGGGGGCTGAAACTTGTATAACTCACTCATTTCAATTAAATTTAGGCAGAGGAGTGGAACACATATCCTGAATGTGCAGTGTGTGATGGCTGCGTAGCTGAACTACAGCGAGGCTACTGCCAGCACGATCTTTCTACATGTAGTTTGCCTTTGATGATGATCAAGAAAGATGATGATGTGATCCATGCCTTCATTGAAAGAGTGAGAGAGAGCGAGAGAGACAGGGAGAGAAAGAGAGAGAGAGCGAGAGAAGGAGAGAGCGAGATAGAGAGAGAGTGAAGGATAGAGAGAGAGAGAGCAAGAGAGAAGGAGAGAGAGCGAAGGAAAGAGCAAGATAGAGAGTAAAGGATAGAGAGAGAGAGAGAGAGCAAGAGAGAAGGAGAGAGAGCAAAGGAGAGAGTGAAGGATAGAGAGAGAGAGAGCAAGAGAGAAGGAGAGAGAGCGAAGGAAAGAGCGAGATAGAGAGTAAAGGATAGAGAGAGAGAGAGAGCAAGAGAGAAGGAGAGAGAGCAAAGGAGAGAGTGAAGGATAGAGAGAGAGAGAGCAAGAGAGAAGGAGAGAGAGCGAAGGAAAGAGGGAGATAGAGAGTAAAGGATAGAGAGAGAGAGAGAGCAAGAGAGAAGGAGAGAGAGCAAAGGAGAGAGTGAAGGATAGAGAGAGAGAGAGCAAGAGAGAAGGAGAGAGAGCGAAGGAAAGAGCGAGATAGAGAGTAAAGGATAGAGAGAGAGAGAGAGCAAGAGAGAAGGAGAGAGAGCAAAGGAGAGAGTGAAGGATAGAGAGAGAGAGAGCAAGAGAGAAGGAGAGAGAGCGAAGGAAAGAGCGAGATAGAGAGTAAAGGATAGAGAGAGAGAGAGAGCAAGAGAGAAGGAGAGAGAGCAAAGGAGAGAGTGAAGGATAGAGAGAGATGTGTGAGGGAGGGTGTTGCCTGTTGTGTGTATTTTCTCATGTCTGTAATATATTCCACAGATATAGACATTAAAACGTTAGCAACAAACCAGTATGATATGATTGTCCACATTTCATTTTCAGGTCCAGTTCTTCTGAGAACCACCTGTGATTGTTTCGGACCTTCACTCTGGCTCTCAAGAAACATATGGGTCACATCCCGGAGGCTTTGTCCACTATTTTTACAGCCAGTGGGTGCACATGGCAAGTGCTCCTCTCTTGTAATGTGCAGTTTTTTATAAATGTCAGAGTAAAGTGTGGAGTTGCACCACTTCAATAATTATATTTAAATGCCCAGTACTGCAAAGCAATCCTGCTCCACAGGCAAACCATGCCGATTTTGTAAGGCATTCTGAAGCTGTCTCGGCTGCAACTATCTTGACACTTTTAGGTGGCTGAAATACATTTGATGCTGACCCCTAGAAAATAGGATGTCAACTAACTGTAGCTAAAGAAGCGCCAAGCTAGCTTAACACAGTAAGGCTAATATAATTTAATTGATATATCTAATGATTATGGTTGGCCTGACCTGCTATTCACCGGTACAAGAAAAACTGTTTGATTGGTCAGGGCAAAATAATATTCAAGTATTCAAGTTCATAGTAATGTCAAGCTTACACAGGCATGGTCCTTCAAAGCTTTTATATGTAGACTTAGAGAGTTTTTCACTTGACATCCGAGTATCACAAGAGCAATGCATATTGCATTTTTTACTGCCATTTACAGGACAGAGCTGTTATACTGTATACCTATGACGAGGATGTGTCTGCTTACCCTGAAACAGAGAAGGTGGCTCAGTGAAGACAGAATTATCTTGACAACTCACTTCAGTCGTACCTGCTCTAAGAGCTTGGCCAGCTCCGTTTAAGCCGGAGACGAGGCAGCTGACAAAAACAAGCAGCAGATTACTGTGGCCTGTAGACACTTTGCTTTTCGCCTCCACTCTCTAATTTCTCTCGCTCCTCATTTTCTACATTTCATTCACCAAATGCATTTATTATATTTTTATGGCCATTTGCACATAAAATACAACATCTATTCATCTAGGTTTCACTCGTGGGACCTGATGGGATTCACACTGCATACCCCTCTCCCGAAGTGAACTCCTCCCCACCTGCAGAGGACATATCAACAAAGACGTGAATTCATCAACTGAAGACAACTCAAGCTGGAAACAGCTGGGGAGGTTGAGCTCAGAGGCCTGAGGTGACTCCTGCGTCCCCACTCGTCAACAAGTTACACAACTCTCTTTTAAACTAAATGAAATTTCCACAAAAGCAAATGTAATGCATCACTGAGTTTATGGTAACAGTGACACCAACCCATAAACGATCATTTCCAGTGGTTTCCAGTCCACTATTCCACACAGCCACACATAACAATGCCATTGTTGACAACGAACACAGCTCATTTCCTTTCAACAGCATGACGCTTACTGACCATCTTCACTGTTTTCACCGTGATGTTCCCATTAGTTTTTTAGTCAAATGTCTTGACTAATAGATTGCTTGTCATTATATGTGACACAAAAACCTGACGTGTTTATGAAAGTGTTTATGGCTGTACTGAAATGCTATCCCAAAGTCAGAATGAAAAGATAGAGAGAGACGTGGAAGCAATATTGTTGAAGAACAACATAGCAGTGCAGATTTTAAGACAGACTGTCCTCAAAGACATTTACAGTTCTACCTATGAAAATAATACAAATAGAAATTAGAGTGATACAACCGTGTCTGACCAGAAGCTAGGGGAGGAGGCCAGTGCCTTGTTTTTTTATATGGATTAATGGCACAAACTACAAAGTGGGGATAAATGACAATCCTCTGCTGGGATCTGCAGACAGCTGTAGTGGGTTTTTTCTTCCCTATTCAGCAAGTGCTGACATTGACGTACACTAAGCTCCCACCATGAGAAGTGAGCTGCCACTGCTGCAGCAACACTAACAGGATAGACTCAGCTGAAAGGCATTTGAAATAAGCATGTTACAGTATATTTAAAAACTAAATCTTCTTTGTTGCCCTTTTTATTGCTTTTTTATAATCTAAAAGGTCATCAGTGACTTTTACCATGGCCTGTTGACTTTTATACTCTTCCCTGAAAACAGTAAGTCCAAATAAATATCAAATATAATGTGTAAATGACTGAAGGCATACAGTGTCTGTCGAGCAGTTCACAAGCTTTTAGCTTCACCTTCAGAGGTCCCATTGACTAAATATTTTAAATCTGACTTTCAGAGTCATCAGCAACAACTCCACAATTGGTCCTAACGACTGTAAGGACACTACCACACAGAGTTTAAAAGCAGAAAATATGTTTTGTTTCAATGAATTATCAAAACATTTAGGTTGTAGATCGCAGAAGGCGTTGCGGTAATGAGGAAAAAAGAGGAAAATAAAGAAGAAATGTGAATCTAAAAATATTTGTTTTTGCAGAGTTTGAAGTATTTATGCATGACTATTAATAATCCATTTTTAAAAATTTGAAAAATGTTAGGCTTTCCGAATGGTCTTGATGTTTTCAGGCCATTGTGGTAATGAGATTTTTAAGGACATGTTTTGGAAAATATGTTCAAAAAAGGTGTTCAGTTGTCAATAAATATTTTTAAAATAACAATGATAACCACTCCAGACTTTGTTATTAATAGCTGAAAAAGAAATTTGTTGATCCAGTTCTTTTTAAAAATTCCATGTCTCTAACCTTTGAAACCAAGATTTCATGAGAATGACCCGCCTACAACTCCCCCCCAGTTAGTTAGAACCGAAGAAGCCTCTTGGATGAGAGGTGAAACGTCTTCAACAAACTAAAGCACGTTCAGTTGCCTATGATATAGCACTTAGAATTACCATGGCCTGGATGACTGAGAACCTTCATCAACAATGCAATACATTTTTTTTTCCAAAATAAGGTCCCATGGGGTCCACCAGAAGGGCTGTAACTTCAGCTCTCTATAGGTTCCAGCAGGTCGATTGATTTTCATTTCATTTCTTGTAAATGGTTTGTTCATATTCTAATCATGATTGTCTAAATGTGTAAAATTGCATTGTTCATATTTGCCTAATTAGACATGAAGGCTGCCCATGTTCTGGGGTCCTCCAAGGTCACTCATCTTCTTGTGTGTGGTGCTGACGTGAATAGTGACTGCACAGTCAGTCACTGTTCATATTTTCCTTCCATGCCCATAAAGTTGCATAATCTTGAAGTCTGTTCTGTACGGATTTGATTGTGACAGGGAGGTTTCTGAAAATCAAATGCTATTAAATAGGCTATATCGTATTATCATTAAAAATGAAATTGAAAATATAGGATACAAATAGAATATGACAGATTTTTTTACAACCTGTCCATCAACATGATGGACAACAGGAAAGTCTGTTCACTTTTACTAAATCATTATACAGAATAATCTAATCAGAAGGCCATGATGTTGTTCAGCCAAACACAATAAAGAGGAAGCTGAAAGGTAGCGCTGTTAAAAAAAAAAATCCCCTTTTCATTTCATTATATTGCTAATGTAAATGATGGGTGAAATCTCTTTTGTATCCTACTTCAGATTATTCCATTAAAAAAATTAACTAACTGATATTATTTAATTGTATACAGTACCACAGTGCCTGAAAGGGGGTGTTTCCAGGCCCAACCAGGAGGATCAGAGTCCTCTAGTGCAGTGTTTCCATCTGCCCTGCCTGTGTCTTATTCAGCTAACAGCTGTGGCCGTGCTGGTGACTAAGTGTCTAAATTAATCTCTATATCCTGTATATCTTCACCTAGGGTTGATTCTCAAACTCAAACTTAAAATGGCTGTATTTTAACCTTTTCTAATAATGGTAACTTATTTTCTAGCACCTTTAAAAATGTCACAAAGCAATACTATTTTCAATGAAAAAAACAATTAAACCAAACTAAATCCAAAACACTGCATATTAATATTGCACCAAATACCAGTAGTTAAGGAAAAAGCCATAATACAAAGATGTGTTTTTCAGAAGAAATTCAAAAAAGGAGACACAGAGATTGCTTGTCTAGGATTTCCAAGCAGTCAGTAGCCTTAAGACACTCAACTGAGGGTCTGTGGACCCCTAATGGCTTATGTCTATATTACAGACTGTCCATGGAAGATTTGTGGAAGAAGATTTGTGTGAATTCATTTAAATTGTCTCAAAATCAGACATATTTATACATTGTTTCACTGATCATACACACTTGCTGCATAGTGACAGCAGCACGTCAGAAGCACAGAACCAATGTTCAGTAACCACACAGTGTAGTCATGTGCACAAGACTGGAGAAGATATATCTAAGGCCTACAAGAATGTCTGTGTATCATTTATATCTGTTCAGACGCACAAAACAAAGCGAATCACATCCGGTGTTTGTCTACTTGACACTCCTGATGCTCACATATCCACTGAGGTTTTAGTGTCCACACTTTCATGTTACACACAATAATTCTCCTATGTTTACATGTAGGGTGTTTAGGGTGTCACTGTGTGAGCTCCTGTGATTAAGAATTCCTTATCAGGGAACAAAGTTTACAAATCCAATCCAAGCACCTCAAAGTCAAGGCACACAACTAGCTGTTCTCAAAAAATGTTATATGGTAAAGAGTAGGGCTGGGACAACACGTCGACATAGTCGACGACATAAATTCGTTGACATGAATAATTTGCGTCGACGTGTCGTCCCAAACAGGAAGTGGTAGTACCTGTGGAGGCTGAGAATAGCCCCTCTCACACAGAGACGCTGCATCAACGCCGCAGCGGCGGTTCGTCAATTCTCCGCTGTTGGTCATTCACACAGAGCGAAGCACCGCTGGAATAAAGACGAACCGCCATGTAATTCACACAGAAAGCTGCGCTGCCGCTCCTAAAAAGACGTGACGGTACACGTCATGATGATGACGTTGGGGTGTTTCCCAGGTGTCCCCCTGTCAATCTAAACCCGCGGACCGTTTACAATGTGTAGTGATTGAGAACCCGGCCCCCTAAACAGCCTGGAAGGTAAAAGAGTTTGCGCTAAATTACATTATTACATAATCGCCATCAGTAAACAGGCTGCTGCGTGACTCTGTCACTTGTTTTCTGGAGGAAAGTTCACTGAAGTTTCGGTCGGGAGGGCTGACCATCGCGGTGATTTCTATCAACACAACCACTTGAGTGAGTTAAAGGTTTTTGCCGGTGACAGATGCTGTTTTTCGGGCAGAAATGTGAGGAAGAGTTGGTAGGACAGGCAGGAGGACAGACGCTGCTCCGCCTACAGCTGCGGTATTTTTCCTCATATAAGTTACCAACGACAGTTACAGTTACTACATTACTTTTGTTTGGTCATGTAACGTTAAAGCTAGGGTCTACAATCCTGGAGAGCTAGCAAGAGAGCTAGCAAGATTTGAAAGTGGCACCTCCTCTAAGTTCCACATCCCCCCTCCCCATCCCGTCAGTGCTCCGTCCAAAGCCACTCCCCCACAAACTTGAACACGCACCTGTTAGTGGGACTCAGCAGGGAGAAGGAGATGCCGGAGCAAGACGCAGCAATTCAGCTGAATTTAGCACGGAGCAGACAGGAAGTCAAGTGCCGAAATAACAAACTACATCCGGTTACTTTTCAAAATAAAACACTCAGTGTTGACACCAGCACACATCGTGAGGCCAGCTGTCTACCGTACTGCGCCGTGGCGGACTCAAACCGCAACCGGTGGGGTTTGCCGGAAGGCGGAGCAAGACCGGATCAGAGCTGCAACGCAGCGGACCCATATCCAGTGGAAATTGGGCCGACTCATTAGCCATTCTCATGGCTAAAAACAACACACAAAGAAGCTAACGTTAGCATTGGGCTAATACGAGCTACAAACGTAGCCAAGTTGGCAAACCTCACATATTTCATGAAAATAACAAATCCCCCTAAAACAAACAATTACCTCTCCAACAGAAAGAGAGCAACCTCTGCATCACTTTTCAAGCCCTTCACATGCCCCAGTTGTCTCCACCGCTCAAACGCTGCACCGATGTTGACTCGGTCCGACTTCTTTCTTTATCCAGAGCCTTTTTCGTCGCAGCCTTTTCAGCCTCAGGCTTTCTTTTCCTTGCTTTTTTAGCGGGGTGAGCTGTTGCAAGTAACGCTGGCTGCATTTTCTCTGCCATTGTAACCAAATGAACGTCTTCTCCTGCAACTCCGTATTTCTACAGAGGAGTGTGCTGAATTTTTTTTTAACGTGTGCACCCGCAGAGGAGGGAGGGACAGAACGAGACATGAAGGCATCTGACCAATCTGTGCTATTCGGGCCGGATGGCACGGATTGGTCAGATTTTTCTCAGTCCTGCAGCTGCCACAGAGGTCTGATTATTTTCGTTCCTTTTTCTGAATACAGAATGTATTGACTACTCTCAGGATAGCAGGATCATTTCACCCAGAATAACAAAATGTGTTTCTGAACAACATTACAGACTCTAGCTTTAAATTAATCGTTAGATTAGTCGACTAATCGAAAAAATAATCGCTAGATTAATTGTTTGAAAAATAATCGGTTGGGACAGCTCTAGTAAAGAGCATGTATGCATTTTGTTTTCAAGTTGGGTCACAAATGTGCATCTGGGAATGAAGAACTTGTTGTCCTAAACTCAAAAAGGACACATCACACCCGCCGGCCTGGCTCTACACGGCAGGGATTTTGCATTTCAACCACAACTGGGTTACCTGTTTGAAGGTGCGTCTTAAACCAATGATGCGTTTTTGTCTCGATCCCTGCAGTACAAAGAATCACTGCTACCAAAGTGGCTCTGCTATTATTACTCTGTGGTTATTTAGTCATCACCTGGTTTTTTACATATCCAGTCCCTCTTGGATCGCTTTGGATCAATTCTTAAAACTTATCAGAACATTTAAAAAAAAAAAAAATTAAACATAGAGCTTGTTCTGACCCTTTTTCATACCGCGACTTTCTCACGCGAGATTATGCGCGAGGTTTTGACCGGTCCGGATGTGCATTGTATTTATATGTAATGAGGCGCGCGTTGATTGGCCGCAGGAAGGACAGAACGGAATGGGGGGCGAGCCTGCATGCACACAGACTCCACAACATAAACAGCCCCCTGTCATGGCGCACACACTAAATGGCGAACCTTACGGGATTCAGGCATTTATGTACGAGCCGGAGTCGGAAACCGAACGGGAGAGTGAAGAGGCAGAGACGGTGGAAGAGACACGTTTACAGCAGGATGTCTCTGAATGGTAAATTCTTTTTTTTTCCTTCTTACTTTTCACACTCGTGTTTTACATGTAAGACCTGAGTTTTAATGCTGGCGGTGACGATGTATGGCGTGAAAATGACAGAGTGTAAATCTGGTAATGGAAAAGCAAATCAGCGTTTGACTCGGTGCGGCCAAAAGTGCTGGCAAACAAACAGCATTGGTTCATGTCAAGAGGAGAGATTAAAGCACTTTGGGTGTGCTTCTTTGATCGGAGATAATGGAATGTGAAACATACTGATTGTTTTCTTTAACATTTAACATCAACATGACAATATCACTGATAATCATTGACTATTATTGTCAATAGGCACTACATGGTACCAGCCCAGGACATTTGTATGTCACCTGATCGTAAGAATCTCCTGTCCTGTGGCTGCAGCTCTTGAGCCTTATTCACATGGGACTGGTAACATCAGGGGGCCTCATATGATTTAGAAGTTAACTGTTTTTTCAATGTTTGATTTTAATAATGTTTGATGTTGTTATTTTATGCTTTTATTCTATGTAAGGTGACCTTGGGTGACTTGAAAGGCACCATCAAATAAAATGTATTATTATAATTATTATTATTATTATTATTATTATCATTTTGTGAAGCGTGTTCGCAAAGTCTTAATTTTACATGTTTGTTGCCCTGGATGTGATGGTGGGGCTTGTAACCTGTTTAACATATTGTGAGCCGTGATCAAATGTCTTACATCTGATGACAGAAAACAGATGTTTAAAAAGAAATACAACCCCAAACCACAGATGTATGTCAGAATCGGCGAGAATGAGGATCACCGATGTCCTCCACAATTATCAGAAATTACTGGACACCCCCATCAAATATTAGTTTAGGACTTTAGAGGAGCAAATGACTTACTTCTAGTCCAAAATGAATGGAGGCAGACTGAGCAGATAGGTAAGGTTTGTATGTTTTAATGACAAACTGTAAACACTTCACACCTCTCCCCCCGATCCCCCCCTCCTTCCACTCTCCTCACTCATCAGCCCCCCCACTGCTCTTCAATCCATCCCCGCACCTCTTAACTATTGTTGTACCTGTTTCTGTCTGTTTGTCTGTATCAGCATTATCTACTCCATGCCCACCACTGCTTTTGTCTCCCTGTCATGCTTTGTCTTTTGTTATCCTTGTTTGCTACTTGGTGTATTATCTGTGTCTACTTCATGTGTGTCTGTGTATTACAAGTGTCTGCTATATCTCTGTAAGCGACTTTGGGTCCTTGAAAAGCGCTATACAAATTAAATGAATTATTATTATTATTACAAATGGGGACCACTTTAGAGCTAAGAAGAGTGCAGCACTGATTGTGTTTAAAAACTCATCTCTGTGCATTTAAGAATGCTCCACTCTTCAAACCACTGGATTCAGGGGATCAATTTCAAAAGCTAAACTTCCTTTTAAGACCCAAACCCATTTCCAATTTTTTTTTTTTTTTTTTTATTGATAGAACAGCTGAAGACGTGACAGGAAACAGGTTGAGAGAGAGGGGGAGTGACACGCCGCAAATGGCCCCATTTCCAGTTTTTACCCCACCTCCTCATTTTCGAGTTCTTCCTCGCCCCTCAGAACAGAATTATAAGGGATAGTGATTAGACATTTTCTATATGTTGTCTTCAGTTGTGGAGACTTCTATCGCGTTACTGTGGCAATCCCGATATTATCACAATGCCATTTGCCATTTATCTGATGGAGATAGGAAAGCAAGGACAGTTACGATTTGTTAAATCACTAGCAATCAAGTCCATCCATCCATCCATTTTCATCCACTTATCCGGGGCCGGGTCGCGGGGGCAGCTGCCTGAGCAGGGACACCCAGACTTCCCTCTCCCCGGATACTGCCTCCAGCTCTTCCGGGAGGACCCCAAGGCGTTCCCAGGCCAGCTGGGCGACATAGTCACACCAGCGTGTCCTGGGTCTTCCTCGGGGTCTCCTCCCGGAGGGACATGCCAGGAACACCTCCCGAGGGAGGCGTCCCGGGGGCATCCGAAACAGATGCCCGAGCCACCTCAGCTGGCTCCTCTCGATGTGGAGGAGCAGCGGCTCTACTCCGAGCTCCTCCCGGGTGACAGAGCTCCTCACCCTATCTCTAAGGGAGCGCCCTGCCACCCTGCGGAGGAAACTCATTTCAGCCGCTTGTATCCGGGATCTTATTCTTTCGGTCAAGACCCAAAGTTCATGGCCATAGGTGAGGGTCGGAACGTAGATTGACTGGTAAATCGAGAGCTTCGCCTTTCGGCTCAGCTCTCTCTTCACCACGACAGACCGATACAAAGACCGCATTACTGCGGCCGCTGCACCGATCCGTCTGTCAATCTCACGCTCCATCCTTCCCTCACTCGTGAACAAGACCCCAAGATACTTAAACTCCTCCACTTGAGGCAGGAACTCTCCTCCCACCTGGAGGGAGCAGGCCACCTTTTTCCGGTCGAGAACCAATCAATCAAGTCATGAAATAAAAAATAACACTGCTCTATTACCTGGCCAATATGCCAACATTAGCAACCTGTGCCGAACCCTGCTCGCCTGCACTGATATTAGAGGAGTGGTACCAAGTGCAACAACTTCTCGGAATCATATGCCATTAATGGGGCGGAATGCAACATTGAAACATGTCAAAATGTGTGACTGTCACGCTCAAATCAGCAATAACACAATGACCAACGGTTAGCTTGCTAGGTAGTTAGTTAGCCCGATGGAAGGGGCAAGGGGGTGTACTGGGTTTAGGCTTAACTCTCTTGCTTTCAAGATAAAATGAGAATAAACCTTTTTACTTTACAGTGTTGTCTGTATACATACACTGCTTTGAAAGATTTAGTAATCATTTGACTGAAACATTTAAAACCAGCATAATCACAAAACACACACTTTTTGGCAGTGTGGAAGCTATCTAATCTCTACCTATAAAGTATGACCTCTCACTGTGGCAGTGGACTGCTTGTGTTCCTGGCTGAGACAGAATGTACCAGTGGCCCTGCTCTCTTTGCCTATGGGAGGAGAAAGCAGGATGGATGTGATTTTTAATGTAAATGTGAGCACCACCAAGGGGGGGAGGTGGAGCATTGATATTCAGCCTGAGGTCCGGCTGAGCCCCGTTCTCCACACCTTGATGTTGACCTTGCGACCTCGAAGTGAAAATCATTTGGCAGCTTCTCTGACCTCTAGCAGTATGCACACACGTAGACACACACCAACAGCTGAATTACAGCTAAGAATTTTTACCCAAAGTTGCTACTCTCCAACTTTCTGCTGCTCCTGTTTTCATACAGTATCAAGGAAACTGCCAGAAGGACCCTGACATCATTTATGTTTAAATTTGTGTTAATCTTTAACGGCATTTATCCAAGAGCCAATCCCAAATATACAGGAAAACATATCAGTGACTGGAACGTGCTCCATCCATTTTATCTAACCCAAATTACAATCAATACATCCCTGTCCTCTCCCAAAAAACACTGTATGGTTTACATATGAGCATTAGCAATGTAAGGAATTCTACCAATGTGTCTATTGCTTCTCAATTTCCACTGTCCTACTCTGATCAGCACTGGAGACCAAAGTTTAGCCCCAAAGAACACATCGAACCAACATTCATTTAATGTAATACACAAGCGTAATTATAGTCGGATCCACTAATCTAATCTAATCCTAATCTAGCATAATATTGTAAGCAGTCATAGCACAACATAGAACATACATTTGCATATATGAACATTTTTTCTTTTTTTGTTGTTGTCAAACCAGCATCAGTCCAAAGTGGTTGACCTTAAGATACAATCCTAAAACAAGCATTTTTATAATCTAAATAAAGTGGGCATATACGATAGGGTCCAAAAGTCTGACACCACATTAAATATCTCTAATATTTTCACATAAGCCTGAAAATAATCATAAAGTTGGAGGATTTAGAAAGTAAATGTAAACTGTCAGAATTCAAACTGTTATTCTGAGCAAAGGGCATCTTTCTCAGGGAGCAGTGCATGGAAATACAAAATACTTTACAGAAAATGCATCAGACATGATGCATTTTTAACAAAAAGAAAAAAATGCACTGTCTTGTGAGGGTCTAAGAGGATAAGTAGCAGTTTCTAAACCACTTCTCTGGATGGAAACAAGGCCAGCATTTCAGTTGGGCTAACAAATCCCAGAATTTCACAGTGGATGACTGGAAAAGTCCTCATTACTGATTAATCCAAGTTATAGATTTCTGCCAGTTACAGAATTCACAGGGTAAATGTAAGATGATGAACAGGACAGAGAATGACAGCACAGTGTTTCAAACCCACAGTGAAACACAAACACCTCAAAGCTTTGACACAACTACTTGAAGACCGCAGACAAACAAAGGAGTCCTGATTGTTCTGGACTGCTAAAGGTGGTCTCTTTTTTTTTTTTTTTTAGAAATGCAATACTCACGTACAACATAAACTGTGAGAGCCTGTAAAGCACTGGACCCACAGTGAACAGTGCAGACAAAATGGCCCACAGTTGAACCTAACTGCCACCTCTGACCCCTACAGTATGTTCTGGGTTGGTTGGAAGACTTTTTTCCTTTTATTTGATATAAATACTGGTTAACTTGCCAAATACAATGCTTACATCAGAAGCTAGAATATGTTTCAGTATAGGAAATATGTGTCAAATGTCTCCAACTAAAATGTCAAACTGCTGCTGAACTAAAGGCAGGAACACACCAGCCCAACCGTTGGACGTCTGAAGCGTTTGGAGAGACTCGGACGAGGTCGGGAACAAATATGTTTGGTGTGTTCAGCTCTGTCGGAAGCTTTCGGAGACGCGCGGACGTTGTCGGATCCGACTGAGCATGTGAAGTCTGAGGAGGAGGGCCGTCGGACGTCTGAGCCATTGGATCCTCTGATTGGTTGTGTGCCAGCTGAATGGCCGTTCTGATTGGCGTTGTGCTGGCGAATCAGCGCGGTGTGTGGGAGGGACGGAATACTGTGTGCGCTTTGTTTTTCTATGCACTCCGTTCCGTCATTCCCCGTTTTCATGTTTTGCAGTAGTGGAACCAGACTAGTTGTTACGTCCGTACAGGACGAATTAATTTGTGTAAGTTTGGTAATGCCTTGCTGCATGTTTAGTATGCAGCTGTTTTTTAGCGGAAATAGTTAAGTTTCGTTTTGATCGAAAGTAAAGAGAGTTGCGTGCATAAGGTTCTCGTTTACAACTCACAACACAAGCGCCACCCGCTTATTGCATCTCGCGCAAGCGCAGAACGTACACGCTACTGTGGCGTAGGCAGCACGTCGAAGCGGTGTGTTCAATGCAACTTTTCTGCCGAACGGGTCAGACAAGAGGCAACAGAGTGGTCGGAGAGTGGTCGGATAAGGCAGTTGGACGTCTGGGCGGTGTGTGGGGGCCTTAACTGTCAACATGTCCACAGCTGTCAAGCTTTGACCTGTAAACTCAGCTTTGAGAAACTGTTGTGGTGATAAAATATTAAAAACCCTCAGAGATCTTTGAAGATCAAATATCTTAGTTATTTCTTACAAAACTGCCAATCAGCTGAATAAACTAGTTTCAAGTGTATTGTATGCAAAAGTGAGAATATGACCCAGATCTGAAGACAGGTCCTCACACATGCAGCATGCTTCTCCAAAAGTCAAACAAGATGTGTGTGTCAGGGACAGAAATCACACACAGCAGTGCACTAACACCAACGTGTGCCTGTCGGATGGGCTGGGAAACTATAGTGCTTTGAAAGAATGGACACAGCTCTAATGAATTATACATGAGGGAGAAGGAACCAAATCAACTGGGTAAGTTATTGTTGTGGCATGAATAAATGGTGCATAATTGATACTGACTCACTTACATTATGCGGTACTCTTCCCAGATCTCCATGTGGAGTTATGACACCGAGCAGGTCAGAGGATCTGAGTGGTGCAGAGTCACTGATCTAATGATCCACCGCTAACACTTTATGTAAATAGCACAGGCAGCTGGCTCCACCAAACTGCATGTATCAGTGCAGTGTAGATTGTCTCGCTGAACTCTTGTGGAACATGTACTGCAGAATGCAATCATGTTGTCTTCCTCTCAAACTGTAAGACGTGGCCATGTCATGTTTGGCTCTCTAGTTTACAGTGGGTGGCTGTAACTGTGTGAAGCAGTTGGACATCACGGTGTGGTGCCCTTCTTCTTCTTCTTCTTCGTGTTACTATCAACATTTAAAAGTGCATACCACCACCTCGTGTACTGGATTGTGTCTCACACCAGTCCCTGCTCCTAACGCACATCCAGCAAGTGTAAAAATACAGTTTTACGTCATGTAACTTGGAAAGACATGCAGCTAACTGACTGAATCATGAAAACCCTTTTTTTTTACCATTATCACATTGGAAAGTGCATGTAATCACATCAGATCAGATTATTTTGGTCATATTAGCGGGCTGAATGAGTGCAATTTGGCTTCATATTATTGCTTCCATTTATTATTTCACCAATACCTATAAATACCTGATATCATAAAGATACCTGGGCCCATATTCACAAAGACTTTTATCTTAACGTTAGGAGTACTCCTAAATGGGACTAAAAGTTTTTATGTAGGAGTTGTTTCTTAAAAGTAATTCACAAAGCCGCTGAGACCTACTTTTAGTTATGAAAACAGTGAACTCCTAAACTAGAAGTAACTGTCTGTTGTTATGGATGACATCATTTTATAAGGACGCACTTAGAAACGGTGACAACGGTGGTTGGTTGTTGAGTGACAAGTGAAAAGTCATTTAGGCTACGTAATGCATGAAGTGGAAATAAGGAAGTTGCCTACAAGCCCATGACAAAGCCTATGAAAAGATACTGGATAAAGACATGTATTTATGAGGAGAATTAAGTGCCAATTCCGCCGAAAATTACCTACCATATTTTGACAATCACAGAGGTCATGTGATAATATTAGTCCCGCCATGTTTCTCATGGTCTGAGAGTCTTTCAGGTGCCTTTTGGCAAACACCAGGCGGGCTGCCATGTGCCTTTTACTAAGTTGTGGCTTCCGTCTGGCCACTCTACCATACAGGCCTGATTGGTGTGCTGCAGCGATGGTCGTCCTGCTGGAAGGTTCTCCTCTCTCCACAGAGGAACCCTGGAGCTCTGTCAGAGTGACCATCGGGTTGTTGGTCACCTCCCTGACTAAAGCCCTTCTCCCCCGATCACTCAGTTTAGAGGGACGGCCAGCTCTAGGAAGAGTCCTGGGGGGGATTCCAGAAAGCGGGTTTTGTGAAAACTCTGAGTTAGTTAACCCTGAGATGAGAGAAACTCTGAGTGTTCAGTTCCAGAAAGAGAGGTAAGTTAAACTCTGGGTCTGTTACTGCGGTAACTGACTCTGTGAACAGAACCTGCTCACTGGCAGGTTTACCTGAAGAAACCCTGAGTCTGACGGAGCTGTCTGACAGCGGCTGTCCTTCCCTTCTCAGTCCAATCATGTTGAAGCAGAAATAATTCACATAGTTTTACACCAGGAGGAGAATTTAGATTCATTTAGATGAGCTCTCACTCCCTGACGAGGACTGAACTGAACAGCAGATGCTTCTCATCAGTCCGTCATTTATATTCTCCGGCTGCACAGCGAATATCAGGCTACACGTCATCGCTGACGTGCTCTCACATCTGAACAATCCTCCTCGGTTTTTTCTTTTTTTTAAATCACTTGGCAGGTTAATCAATCCCCTTCCAGCAGCCAGAAAAAGAGAAATAACTCACATTTCATTTGGCTTTCTTATTTCCCACAAATAACTACAAAAGTAGCCATCAGTAGAGCCTGTTGTAGTTTTTCCAACAACGTAATTTCAAAGTCCGTGTTTCTAGTTTGCTGCTGCATTGAGTATAAGATGAAATGACTTGTAGTTGAATCTGTAGACAGTAAGTGTGTGTCTGCCTCTAATGTTGGGTCCTGGGGGTGAGTGACGCCCTCAGCCTCTGCTCACCCAGCAACCTGACTCAGGACCAGCTCCTCTGTGACCTGACTCAGGACCAGCTCCTCTGCTCACCCAGCGACCTGACTCAGGACCAGCTCCTCTGCTCACCCAGCGACCTGACTCAGGACCAGCTCCTCTGCTCACCCAGCGACCTGACTCAGGACCAGCTCCTCTGCTCACCCAGCGACCTGACTCAGGACCAGCTCCTCTGCTCACCCAGCGACCTGACTCAGGACCAGCTCCTCTGCTCACCCAGCGACCTGACTCAGGACCAGCTCCTCTGTGACCTGACTCAGGACCAGCTCCTCTGGTCACCCGGCGACCTGACTCAGGACCAGCTCCTCTGTGACCTGACTCAGGACCAGCTCCTCTGGTCACCCAGCGACCTGACTCAGGACCAGCTTCTCTGCTCACCCAGCGACCTGACTCAGGACCAGCTCCTCTGCTCACCCAGCGACCTGACTCAGGACCAGCTCCTCTGTCACCTGACTCAGGACCAGCTGCTCTGTGACCTGACTCAGGACCAGCTCCTCTGCTCACCCAGCGACCTGACTCAGGACCAGCTCCTCTGCTCACCCAGCGACCTGACTCAGGACCAGCTCCTCTGTCACCTGACTCAGGACCAGCTCCTCTGTCACCTGACTCAGGACCAGCTCCTCTGCTCACCCAGCGACCTGACTCAGGACCAGCTCCTCTGCTCACCCAGCGACCTGACTCAGGACCAGCTCCTCTGTGACCTGACTCAGGACCAGCTCCTCTGCTCACCCAGCGACCTGACTCAGGACCAGCTCCTCTGTGACCTGACTCAGGACCAGCTCCTCTGCTCACCCAGCGACCTGACTCAGGACCAGCTCCTCTGTGACCTGACTCAGGACCAGCTCCTCTGCTCACCCAGCGACCTGACTCAGGACCAGCTCCTCTGCTCACCCAGCGACCTGACTCAGGACCAGCTCCTCTGCTCACCCAGCGACCTGACTCAGGACCAGCTCCTCTGTGACCTGACTCAGGACCAGCTCCTCTGCTCACCCAGCGACCTGACTCAGGACCAGCTCCTCTGCCTCTGTCGGACGTGCTGCAGGTGGAGGTGAGCACCACTTCATGTTCAACTACTCAGCAGGATGTTAGGGCACAGATGTGTGTTAAACAGCATCTGTTGGTGGTAAAAGCTACTACAAATTAAAATATCCACTGAATAAACTTTTACTTTGTTTAATATGTGAAATAAAACCAAAGTGAGGAGCCATCGTGAGACCGTTTCTATATGTCATTTTCAGCTGATTTAAATAAAATAAAATAAAACAAAACATTGAACAACATTAAACCACTTCCTCAAAGGCTAATATAAAAGAAAGTGATGTTAAATCCAAAATGAAAAGAAGACCGCATCCAAAACTCCGTCAGTGATTTTTATTACGGCTGCAGCCGTGTTACTTTTTTTTCCCCCCAGAAAATGTCTGCTTCCTGTTTTCTCCCCTGTTGCCATGGGGAATCACAGTATTGGAGCTCCATTGATGATGGCTTTTTACTAGTCATCAGGCACAAGCTCAACTCAGAGTTAACATACTCAGAGTCCACTTACCTAACTCAGATCAGCTGTTCTGGAACTGAAAACTCAGAGTTTCACTTCACAGGGTAAGTCAGCTCAGAGTTCAGGGTTAGACTCAGAGTTTGTTGAACCTCCTTTCTGGAATACCCCCCTGGTGGTTCCAAACGTCTTCCATTTACAGATGATGGAGGCCACTGTGCTTATCGGGACCTTTAAAGCAGCAGAAATGTTTCTGTACCCTTCCCCAGATCTGTGCCTCGAGACAATCCTGTCTCGGAGGTCTACAGACAATTCCTTGGACTTCATGCTTGTTTTGTGGTCTGACATGCACTGTTAACTGTGGGACCTTATATAGACAGGTGTGTGCCTTTCCAAATCATGTCCAATCAATTGAATTTACCACAGGTGGACTCCAATTAAGCTGTAGAAACATCTTAAGGAGGATCAGTGGAAACAGAATGCAACTGAGCTCAATTTTGAGCTTGATCACAAAGGCTGTGAATACTTATGTACAAGAGATTTCTTCATTTTTTATTTTTAATAAATTTGCAAAAATCTCAAACAAACTTGTTGTTATTATGGGGTTTTATGTGTAGAATTTTGAGAAAAAAAATGAATTGGAATAAGGCTGTAACATAACAAAATGTGAAAAAAGTGAAGCGCTGTGAATACTTTCCGTATGCACTGTATAATGTTGTGATATTCTAGGACTTTATTTTGATTAAATGTATTCTCAAAATATTATTTTTCTCCAAATTATGACTAAATACTCTATCTGATGATTCACTACAGTGTGACTAAATTCAAAACAGTAGTCACAACTGTCATTGGAACTTCTCTTATGTATCTCCAGTAATCACACTACTTCACACTGGTCACAGGTCGATGTCTTATTAATATCATCAAAGCCTTTCAACTGTATCACAAGATATTTTTTTTTATGCAAAATAAAAACAATACCAAATGCAACTACACAATGACCATAAGTCAAGTGAAGCAGAGCTTGCCGTTTTACACTGCATTCTGCTGGTGATGAGTCTACGAGGGTTTGGATGTGGTCTTTGATTGAGACTAGTATGGACGAGTATGGAGAGAAAGTTAACCCCTGAGCCAAATGTCTTACCCCACTGGTGGCTGCATTATTACAAGCTTAAGTACAGCTATGATTTTTGTATGCTATATAATGCCAGAGATACTGGACATGTCAGGCTGAATTTTGGGAGGACTGTAGCCTATATAATAACAGCACATCTGGAACATTTACATTTGTTGATATTGAGAAGTTTAAGTATGAATATCCTACTCAGTATCATAGCAAGCATCATAAAGTAGGCTATTGTAAAGGATAAGGATCAGGTACATACTAAATGCAGCTCATATAATACCTTCCACGAGACCACGCAATTATAGGAAGATGTCATGATAAATGCAAACCCAGAAAGGGCTTAATTTCAGTTCTCTGCTTTGATTCTTTTTTCTTCCCCTTTTAAATTGTATTTGATATTATTTTGGAGGGGGCACTAATAACTGAGTCATGGATGGGTTCCAATACATACAGCATTTTTTTCCCCTGCATGTTTGACAAAGGTGAATTTTTTTTTACCCTATTTAGGGGATGCTCAAGAACACCTACATTTCATTTTAGCACTCCTAAAAATATATATTATTACTTATCATTATTTTCTTTATCGTTTTCTCTGTCCTCCTGCTGCAGGGGTCTCAAACTCAAATTAGCTTGGGGCCACTGTTGGTATTGGCATCTCGTAGGAGGGCTATTTCAACTTTCAAGTACTACAAGAAAGCACAATTCTTCAGAGGAGTTGGTCCATTATCAACATCATAATACAAAAATGTAATTGCAGATCTTTTTACCCAACTCTTGAACAACTCACTGGATCCTTGTACTGAACTAACAAATGAAATACATTAAGTACTTTAGTTATTGCCAGACATCTGGCAGCACTTCTGCTCATATCAGTTTTTTTTTTCCTATTTAACAAAAGAATTACATACGGATGTTACTTCTGTATGCAAATTCGTTTTTCACCATGTAAATCTTAATAATAAATAATTAACATACACCTTAAACTAAGCCTGTCACAGTAGTCTGTGCTCATTGGTGTTAAGGCCACCCATTTCATCATAGCCCCCACCGGCATTTTGCTTTATTAAAAAATCAATAGCCCTTCGACGGCCACTATGGTACCAGAGGCGTCTACTCTGTGCAGGAACGGGGCCAGCAGCAGAGTCACAAGGATTTGTGAAGTGAAAAGCAAAAGTGCCTGTTTGGCAATATGACAGATTTAAACCTGATAATGTTAATGACGGAAAAGGAGATGTTACCCCTCTGAGAAGTTGGAGGTGTGCAGCCAGTCACCTGCCGTTCTAACAGCTCCTTCTGGTCCATTACTCCTACACACTGAATAAAACTATCAGGGGGCCGGCAGCTTGAGGCCGCTGCTCTATCAAAAGGGGACACAATGTTTTATTTATGCTATCTATCAAATGTATCTGCACCTGTTTCATCTCAGCTTCATGTGAGGGTCTTCCTCTCTCCGTTTACTGCAGGCACACAGCACTGACAGTGGTGTGTATGTAGGTCTGGCTATATGTGAGACTATGCCAGGCGGGGCTCATCACACACACACACATGCACGCACGCACACACACAGAATGTTACTTCCATTGATGACAACTCATCATGTCACACTGTCTCATTACTACTTCTGTGTATTCTTCTGTTTATTAAATGCAGTCAGGACTTCGGCTCTGCTAACTCCCCTTTTCAATTTCATTTGTGACAACCAAAAAAGGTCAGTTTTTCTACAGATGGATATAGGCTTGGGACAACATAAATAAGTCATTAAAGACAATAATTGAGTAACAATATTCAATATCTGGATATTTTAATTAATTAATTTATGTATTTATTCATTTTGTCTCAGTGGAGCAGCCAGGTTCAGGTGAGAGTAAATTACCTGACTGCCCTGCCCACTTCATTCAGAATAATGTTAGACATTGATATGGATTAACCCTTTCTTCCCTCCTCATATTATATCATACATAGTCTTGTTGTAAAGTGTGACCTTCGGTTGACAGCACCAACAGGGAGAGAGGAGGAGAAAGACTGAGAGCCGGGACCTGGTGGACCAGTCCAGATCACACAGTTACAATGCCAGGTCAGCTACTACTCTTCCCACAGTGCAGTGGGCTCCACAATGACGTCACATTGCTAAGCTGTGTATTGATATGGAGCACAGTTATCAAATGTGGACTACCAAAACTCCACTTCCGTTTCTCTGCATCAGAAATCCAGCAGTGAATGTGTCACTGTGTGGCTGCTCAGAGGGACAGACTGACAGTGAGAGAGCAGGAGGAGGAGGAGGAGCAGGAGGAGGAGGAGGAGAGAACGCGTCACATGGGGAGGGTTGTTATACTACACAGGAGGAAGGAAGCACATTTCATCCACAACACAGTCAGACACGTGGGAGCGGAGCACCCTGGAGGTCTGGTACTAGACTCGTACCGAATGAAGCAGCCACAGCTCTGACACTGTCTGCGGCTCTGACACCAGCCACAGCGCTGACACCGTCTGTGGACAGTGTCCGCTTTTCACCATGAACACTGACTGTGTTTACGACGTGCTACGTCACTACCCAGGCAGCTAGTTAAAGGGACTGACGTGCTGACAGCGTCCCGTCTCTCCTACAGTATCACGTGGCGCACAGAGAACCTACGCGCGTGCTTGTTTGCCCTGTAGCTGTGCCGTAACAGTAAAGCGTGGCCCAGCTGAGCCCCATAGAGCCCGGGCTGTTCTAGTGCCGGGACACCTCTAACAGCACGGTTAGACAACACACACACGATATATACACTCACCTCCGGCGTCGGACAGACTCGTGCCTTTGCATCATGGGAAGTGTAGGTCTTTATGTTCTTGGTGTAGTCGGGAAAATACGATGGGGCGACTTTTAGAAAACTACAAGTACCAACACGGAACGAACGCAAGCTTTATGGTGCGTTCATGGCTGTAGGAATTGCTATGGCAGCTTTGACATTGAATATTTTTAATGCATTAATAAACTTTAAATTAAAATACATTTTATTTGGCTAATGATTTTTTTTAAAGGGTCGTTTGGTTGAGATAAAACTGTCTCTTATCTTAAAAACAGACTCATGAATAAGAAACTATACACAAAACTATATACAGACATAACACAAGACATTCCCAACTAACGCTGACTGTAACAAAAACACTTTGAATCTGTCTCAGGTAGCTTAAAAGTGCTTAAATGTAGTGTATTTTCATTACAGTTAATCCTCTCCTTTAGTTACAATTAATCTTATTTTAAAGTTGAGTTAGTGACTGTATGCACTTTTATATCTGCTGCAGTTGTACAATTCTTTACGAAAAAAAAGGCCTCTGCATGTCTATGTTATTGTTCCTTAAAGTTGTAGTGTTCTTTTACAGTAATGATGTAAAAAAAAATGAATAAATAAAAATAATAATAATAATTATAGAAAAATAAAACATTTGTATAAATAAATGTGGTTTAATCAAAATGACCAGTCTTACTATCAATCTGGGCCCATATTCACAAAGACTTTTATCTTAACGTTAGGAGTACTCCTAAATCGGACTAAAAGTTTTTATGTAGGAGTTGTTTCTTAAAAGTAATTCACAAAGCCGCTGAGATCTACTTTTACTTATGAAAACAGTGAACTCCTAAACTAGAAGTAACTCTCTGTTGCTATGGGTGACATCATTTTATAAGGACGCACTTAGAAGCGGTGACAACGGTGATTGGTTGTTGAGTGACAGGGCAGCCCATTGAAAAGTCATTTAGGCTACGCAATGCATGAAGTGAAAATAAGGAAGTTGCCTACAAGCCCATGACAAAGCCTATGGAAAGCTGTGTCAAACCACTCTCCATTAAAATTCGGGAATCGTGTGTTGATCCGGGCCGTTTCGCAACAATGTCCAGTATATTGTAACATGCATCAAAGACAATTTGTGTATTGATGGAATGCAACTTTTTCCGATTGACAAAAGCCCTATTCACACGGGACTAGTATAACCTGGGGACCTCCAGTAATCTGTAATAATTGCGGAGGTCGTCTGTGATCTTAATCCCGTGTGAATCTGCCATGTCCGTAATTGGTAAAGTAAAAATTCCACCGCAAATTAGCTATCATATTTCACCAAACACAAAGGTCATGTGATAATATCAGTCCTGTGTGAATCAGCATCTCTGTGATTTGGGGTCGTTTTTTGTTTGTCTTAAGGTTTTTTGTGTTTTCCACGCCTTTTTTCTGCCTTTTTCCTGGTCGAGAATTATGGAGGCTGCATTGGGAATTATAAATAAAAGTTCTGACAGCATTTTGGGTGCAAATTCAGGAGGCTCATCAGAAGAGCGAAATCTGGAAAGATGATTAGATGGATTACATGCATCGCAGCATGCGGTAAGGAACATTTTTCCATCTTTCAACAGGCTCACCAGTTATTATGTTAAAAATATCCATATCTAACTGCTGCTCCAACAAGGGCTCCGGTGTGATCGACCCGGGGGATAATGTCAGTAAAACACAGACTTTGCTTATCCTGTGCGAATGCGCAGCACGAAACACAGACGTGGTGGGATAATTTCTAAATCTCTTGAGGTCCCCAGGTAATACTAGTCCCGTGCGAAGAGCTGCATTTTCCCCGCCGCCAAATACCGGAGTGTTGCCAAACATTTGAACTCTGGCGTTATTGGATTGTTTCTGTTGGTTGGGAACGTTATTGCGTCCCTCACCAACTCAACCACAACTTTAATCCCTTTGCGGTCCATCCGACATCGGATTATAATTCCCTGTCATTTAGCGTCCCCAAAACATTCGGCTGTGACCAGGGGCCTGTTTCACAAAGATTGTTCACAAGTTTAACAAACTCTGAGTCAAAACCTGAACTCTGAGTTGACTTACCCTGTGAAGTGAAACTTCAGAACAGCTGATCTGAGTTAGGTAAGTGGACTCTGAGTATGTTAACTCTGAGTTGAGCTTGTGCCTGATGACTAGTAAAAAGCCATCATCAATGGAGCTCCAATACTGTGATTCCCCATGGCAACAGGGGAGAAAACAGGAAGCAGACATTTTCTGGGAAAAAAAAAAAGAAGTAACACGGCTGCAGCCGTGATAAAAATCACTGACAGAGTTTTAGATGCGGTCTTCTTTTCATTTTGGATTTAACATCACTTTCTTTTATATTAGCCTTTGAGGAAGTGGTTTAATGTTTTGTTTTTTATTTTATTTTAGGCTGTTTTATTTTATTTAAATCAGCTGAAAATGACATATAGAAACAGTCTCACGATGGCTCCTCACTTTGGTTTTATTTCACATATTAAACAAAGGAAAAGTTTATTCAGTGGATATTTTAACTTAACACTCATCTGTGTCCTAACATCCTGCTGAGTAGTTGAACATGAAGTGGTGCTCACCTCCACCTGCAGCACGTCCGACAGAGGCAGAGGAGCTGGTCCTGAGTCAGGTCGCTGGGTGAGCAGAGGAGCTGGTCCTGAGTCAGGTCGCTGGGTGACCAGAGGAGCTGGTCCTGAGTCAGGTCGCTGGGTGACCAGAGGAGCTGGTCCTGAGTCAGGTCACAGAGCAGCTGGTCCTGAGTCAGGTCACAGAGGAGCTGGTCCTGAGTCAGGTCGCTAAGTGAGCAGAGGAGCTGGTCCTGAGTCAGGTCACAGAGCAGCTGGTCCTGAGTCAGGTCGCTGGGTGAGCAGAGGAGCTGGTCCTGAGTCAGGTCGCTGGGTGACCAGAGGAGCTGGTCCTGAGTCAGGTCACAGAGCAGCTGGTCCTGAGTCAGGTCACAGAGGAGCTGGTCCTGAGTCAGGTCGCTGAGTGAGCAGAGGAGCTGGTCCTGAGTCAGGTCGCTGGGTGAGCAGAGGAGCTGGTCCTGAGTCAGGTCGCTGGGTGAGCAGAGGAGCTGGTCCTGAGTCAGGTCGCTGGGTGAGCAGAGGAGCTGGTCCTGAGTCAGGTCGCTGGGTGAGCAGAGGAGCTGGTCCTGAGTCAGGTCGCTGGGTGAGCAGAGGAGCTGGTCCTGAGTCAGGTCGCTGGGTGAGCAGAGGCTGAGGGCGTCACTCACCCCCAGGATCCAACATTAGAGGCAGACACACACTTACTGTCTACAGATTCAACTACAAGTCATTTCATCTTATACTCAATGCAGCAGCAAACTAGAAACACGGACTTTGAAATTACGTTGTTGGAAAAACTACAACAGGCTCTACTGATGGCTACTTTGGTAGCTATCTGTGGGAAATAAGAAAGCCAAATTAAATGTGAGTTATTTCTCTTTTTCTGGCTGCTGGAAGGTGATTGATTAACCTGAGAAGTGATTAAAAAACAAAAAAACCGAGGAGGATTGTTCAGATGTGAGAGCACGTCAGCGATGACGTGTAGCCTGATATTCGCTGTGCAGCCGGAGAATATAAATGACGGACTGATGAGAAGCGTCTGCTGTTCGGTTCAGTCCTCGTCAGGGAGTGAGAGCTCATCTAAATGAATCTAAATTCTCCTCCTGGTGTAAAACTATGTGAATTATTTCTGCTTCAACATGATTGGACTGAGAAGGGAAGGACAGCCGCTGTCAGACAGCTCCGTCAGACTCAGGGTTTCTTCAGGTAAACCTGCCAGTGAGCAGGTTCTGTTCACAGAGTCAGTTACCGCAGTAACAGACCCAGAGTTTAACTGACCTCTTTTTCTGGAACTGAACACTCAGAGTTTCGCTCATCTCAGGGTTAACTAACTCAGAGTTTTCACAAAACCCGCTTTCTGAAACGGGCCCCAGGTCTTAGCGAGTTAGGAGTCCTCTGGACTACTTCTAAGGTCTCCCAGACTTAGCTGCTACTTTTAGGCTTAAAAGGTTTTGTGAATAACTCTTATTTTCAAAAATTAGGAGTCCTAAAGTTACGACTGACACGCCCATTATTTTTAGGAGTTGCTCCTAAATTCGCCTGTTAGGAGCTACTTTTAGCCTTAAGATTCTTTGTGAATACGGGCCCTGATACCTTGGTGATGATCTCAGTATTACAAGTACAACCGATCACATTTCTGTGAAACCTTCTGTGGATATCTATGGCCCCAGGAAGATGATCTTGAGCCCTTTAAGACCGTCAGTCCAAAAATACAATTCTCCCAATACTGTTCACTGAAAAAGAATAATTTGCGTACATATTACATAACTTTAGTGTGAGAGTTAAATAAATGTGCATAGATTAAATAACTTAAAACTTCACACACGGAGTGATTCAATTTACACGCATTGAATCAACATGATAAAATAATACTATTCCGTATGAAATGCAACCCCTGACACTAAACTATGTGACAGAATTCAACAGAGAATTTTCATGTGATCAAAAATGCTTTGCAAATAGGCATCATGGCATCATCCATCCTAATGAGATTTGCTTTAATGATCCCTAGAGGATAGACATTTCAATTTGTCCACAAGAAACAGCAAAACAGATTTCCATGATGGCCCCTAAAGGAGAAATGCCTTTGTATTAATGACATTTGCACCTTGAAAATCTTTATTAGTTGTTTGTTCCAAAACTTCATCATCATACCATGTGCCAGCTATAGCAGGTTCAGCCAGATGGGCCTGAAACTGCTTGACCACATTTTGTTTTAGATACATAAAACAGTTGCTACTTGTGTCTTCAACTGCTGTATCAACATAAAAGCTTAAATTGGCAACATAATTACTGTGTATTGTCACAAAAGGGACAATTTAACTAATGTGCTTTCTTTAGTAAGTCCTCCATTTTTTGTCTTGACTTAAAGAAGATACCTCCACAAGAATTACAATTTTCAATAAAACATCCCGTCCAAACAACCAAACATTCAGCCTCTGTGTAAAATGAACTGCAGTGCAAAAATACAATGCCAGTAGAAAATATCTAACTCCATGCAGAGCTGCACATGACAACCATCAAGAGACACATTAACACCCCTGTTAATTCATAAAGAGTTAAACAGACAAGGGTGATTTTGGAACTACCTAAATGGGTGAAAGATAGCACTATACAAGAGCAGCTGCAGAGTTTATGAAGCTTTTTATATCAGTTGTAAATTAATTGACAATGAAAGGCTCTCTCTCACTTTCATGGCAGACAACCCCCAATAAGAGACTCCTGTCATATAAAAGTAACAATATGTCAGCCTCAGTATGAGAGCTTGATAGCAGTAGATAGATGTATTGATGAATTGTCATCCAGATGTGTGAGAGGAGAAGTGATCCAGCATCTGCGCAATGACAGACTGACACACTGTTAAAATGTCTCGCTGCAAAAAGAATCACAGTTCTCCCCATCAAATCTCTGTCTCACAGCACTCTCTGTAGGACGATCATTATTCTGATACAACTGAAGATTTGAACACCTCTTGCTTTAAGGGGGCTGGATCTTCTTTGGAAGTTTTTAATATCACTTTGAGGTCCTGCTAGCGGTGAGATGTATCCATGGTGATGTCAAATGATCAAGAATAGCATGACAACTACTGACCAGTTTGCCTTGAAATTTGGTATGGATATTTCTAGTCCCTAGAACACTCTTATTGATTTCAGTGACCACCCAATCTTTTTATTGTGCCACTATAGTATGGCATTCCAGTCTCTTACATTCCTACTTCCATTTTTCCTAGTCTCCGGTGACCATCTTTCTTAATTTCCTCCCTCCAGACTTTGCACCATGGGTGACCGACTTGCATCCTTCAAGGTGCAACTGAAAACATGTGTTCAGACTGGCCTTCTCTGAAGATCCCTAATGTGAATACCATCTCTTTTCTTGATGTGGTTGCAGTTCTTATATTATTGTCTACCTCATGTATTGACTGTTTCTCTAATATAACTGTGTTATCATTGTCTCTTTTATGTACTGACCGCTTTCATTTCCTTTGTAATGTGTCTTTGATAGGCACTTGTAAATAAAATGTATTTTTTTTTAAAGCAACATAATCAAATGAAAATATATAAGGGTTTGTTCACCTGAAGTACAAAAAGTTGATTTTCTCATTTACCACTAATGATATCTATCTTATTTTATTTGTTCTTATTATTGTTTTTTCAGGTTTTCAGATATGTGTTCTGTCTCCAGCCCTATATATTGGAGGTGGATGGAATTTAATTGGCGTGAAATGCAGCAAAGGGCCTCAGGTCGGATTCAAACCCTCAGCCACTGCAGTGTTGGCTGCAGCAAGGACACAGCCTCTGTACATGGGCTGCACAAGCTACCAGCTGAGCTACACTGCAAATAATGTTGGGCTGTTTGGGCTGAGTTCAAGTGCTGCCTTAAATATTTGAGTTAACTCAATTTAGGTTGAATAGTTTGTTTAAAATCTTTTTTAAGGTTTCTTTTTTTTGTGAAACACAATTTAAAGTTAGCTGAACTTGAACATACAGTACATCTTCAGTTAACTTAAAATATTATGCTGAATCAGTGACTGTTCAGTGACACTGACAACCATGACAATTTCATTAGATTTCCTTACATATGGAGTACATTGAAGAGGCAATCCTTCATTTTACACAAATACCAGCAGCTGCTCCTATTGGTGCTTCTTTGCTCCACTATTAACACACAACGACATTACAGGCTGGACACACTGGATGACCGCGTGCTGCGTGGTGACTGTGTTACCGAGCTGCACTGCTGCTGCCACGCGGCTCCTGCCTCTCCTGTCTGATATCGTACTTTGATTATTATCAATAAATATGACAACATGATTTTCTTTGTCATTGAAAGAGCGAAAAAAGTGGGAGGGGGAATGAGAAGGAGGGAAGGAGAGGAAGAAAAAGAGAGTGCACAGGAAAAGAAACACCCTTTACTGGTTTAGTCCACAGAACAAGGAATGCATGGACATATGTGATTCAACAATGTAAATTAAAGTGCGCTGGGAGGATCAGCTTCATCATTAGGCTACGAAATAGGTCTCATTTCAGTCACACAGAGACAGAACACAGAACTTAAAGGCTTGGCTATATTAAACACACACAGCCTGTATTAAAATAATCTACTAGAAACCCCTATATGGCCCATACTAAACCCAGACATGTTGTTTCCTATTAACTTTTATTATTAAAATGTCATCTATAGGTTTAGCATATGAGATGAAGCTCGGTTGCTAAAAGTTGCATGTTGGGCAATTTGCGTAATTAGCATAATGAGAAGAAACTCATTTTGAGAAAACGGCCTTCAAACATATGTATTGTATAAGAAATCTATAGAAGGAAATAGACAAAGTGAAGTAAAATGAACACCTAAATGTGTATTTTGGATGTTTTCTTTCCACTAGTCTGAAAGAAGGCATATTATGGAAGCAAAATAACCCAAAATCTCAAAATTGACAGTGCATAAAAAACTATGTTTTTGCCTTCCATGTTTCCCCTAATCACGAGAAACTGAAAATGGCTATAATTTTGCTTCTAGTTAACTTTGAAAGGTGATCTAAGAGTCTAAGTCCATGTTTGTGATTTCCAGAAATCCCAAAGCGCCGAATGTTTCATAACCCCCCTCCTCTACCCTTCTATAGATTTCTTATAAAATACATATGTTTAAAGGCCGTTTTCTCAAAATGAGTTTTTTCTCATACTCTGAGCCAAAAATCTCCATTTCAGTTGCACTTATATACACCAAACTTTCCAGTTCTATTCCTATCTATATTCTGAAGGTTTTAAGAGAGGGGTTTGTTCATATATCATTCATAGCCTGATTTATATAACATTTTATTCCTAAAAACAGGGCAAATTTTTTTTTTTTTTTTAAGGCTGTTGACAGTATTTTCTGATTTATGGAGTGATAAAAAGAGATATCCAAAATTTCCTCTATAATAACCTTTGGCTATAATATGTCAACAAAATGAAACAGGAGATTTGATCCTGGCTTTCTCCAATGTTTAGATTTATGTTCTGGAAATTTATGCAAATTAGCACATATTTAATTAGATAATGCCTCAGTTCCATATTTAAACACACAATTTCAGAAAACTCATACAGAAAAATAATTGTCTTAATGTAAGTAATCAACTGGGGAAGTTTCATGGTGATACACATTAGTTAAAAAAAATGTCCCTACTCTTCACCTGTAGTGTCTCCCTTTAATTAGCTAATTATGCTAATTAGTCAAATTGCCTAAGCTGCAACTCAAGTTGAAGTTGAATTTCATCCACTAGGCCTATAGATTACATTTCAATCATAAAAGTTTATAGGAAACACCATTTCTGGGTCCAAGAAATTCCCAGTAGACTAAAATGGTTGTGTTGGTGTGGATGGGCTCTGTAAAAAAACATCAATAAACACTTCACTTAGGTCTGTAACAAGGATTGTAACACGATACACAACATAAGTGTAATAATATATTACTGAAATAGTATTAGTAATACCTTATATTACTCAATTACTGCTAAAACATATATATATATATATATATATATATATTACTGTTACCCCCAACACTGATGATAAGCACAAACAAAACAGCTACCACAGACAAACTTTCCAGTCTATTTTTCAGAATTGGCTCCTTAATCCAGAGTTTATAGCTCATTGGTGAAGATATGTGCTTTGGGCCACTGGGTTAGCTGCTAAATGATTCTGACTGGAGGACACCAACACCACTCAACCGACAACAACTTCCACCATCCCTGCAGCAGATGTGAAAGGACTGGTGACTGATTTCGTCTGATTTTATTAGGCCAACACACTTGTCTTAACATTCACAAAAATGAGAATAAAACCAAAACAAAAGCGTGGAATTGCTTTTGCCAGTCACAAACTGACCAAGTGCTTTCTAAAGCAAGGTCTGTTCTTCTCCTCATCCTGCCCAGATTTGGCTTCTCCTCACTCCCCAGCCTCTCCACCAACCAGCCCACTGCCTGTGCACCTCTGCCACCAGCAAATCTCCACCAGAGACTCCCCAAGCCAAGACGCTCTCTGGTAACCCTGCACCTTAACCCAGCCTGCCACTGCGCTTCTCTGCATGCTCTGGTGCTGCATGACCTCAAGCATCCCCTCTCCTCACGGAGCCCTCTTTACTGGCTTCACTGAGCTACCACCGAACTGCATTATTATTCCTCCAATTGTTGAATACATCACCTAATAACCTTCACTGCTTGTCCGCTTTTGGGTCCATCTTCAAACCTTCAAACCCTCACACTAACACAAATAAAACAGAATGTGATAATTGCCTAATCCTTTTTGACTAATTATAAAATAAAAATAGAGCAAAGATAATATATTTAATGTTTGACTTCATCAATGCCATTGATCTTTGTAAATATATGCTTATTCTGAATTAGAACCTGTTTGGAACATTCCACAATTAAACAGTTTCATTGGTTACAGGTGCAAGCATCAGTGAAAATGTCAGAGGAGACAGTCTGCCCTTCTTGGACTGTGAGACAGAGGCTCAACATTGAGGTGTACAGAAAAACTGCACACAGATCAATACTTGCTGTTTAACTCTCATCACCCACTGGAGCACAAGCTCGGGGTCATCAGAACCCTAAACCATCGGGCTGAGACCATGCCCACTAAGTCAGAGGGGAAGGAGACAGAACAACCTGTATACCTTTGTAAAAACCTCTAAAAGATCCAGAGCAGACAGAGAGGAGGAGAAGGGAAAATGTAACATGGAACATCAGAGAAACTCAGGAGGATCTTTAATAAACGTCATATCCCGGTTCACTTCAAACCTACCAACACACTGAGGCAGAAAGGTGTCCACCCTAAGGACAAAACACTCAGGCATAAACAGAGTAATGTAGTTTATTCTGTTCTATGCAGCAGGACTGCACAGATTTGTACATTGGGGAGACAAAACAACCTCTCCATTAACGAATGGACCAACACAGGAGGGCCAACTCCTCAGGTCAAGAGTCTGCTGTCCACTTACAATCATTCCTTTGAGGACAACAGAGAGACAGAGGAGGTGGCCTACAGCAATACTTATCACCCACCTACAATGCTGTACTGAGTACTCTCCGCAGACAGCTGTAGTGGAAATTCTCCTTTGTGAGGTAGAGAGTTCCTAAGTCTCCGAAGAACTTCAGACTTCAGCGTATGAATCAGATCTCATTTAATGAAACATGCAGCGTGGAGGGAAGGCAAAAGTATTCTCTCCCGAATCTTCTTTACCAAGTAATGACTCTTTGATATTTGGTATCCTGTCTTCCCAGGACAGTGACCCTTTGATGTAACACATGCGACAGCAAATGTCATCTTATCTAAACTTGTGTATCTTCCCATGTGGGGATGTGTCCCCACCTGTGGCTCTTTTGACACCTCAAGCAATGTGACATTCTCCCTTCCTCCTCCTGTCTTTACAGCACATCTGATCACTAACAGGAAGACTATGTAATGTCTCACACAGCTTAACAAACATCCACACCTGGGCTCACCTAGACTTAGCAACCCACATGAAGGTCGGGTGACTCTGAAACTCAGAGTCCTTAATGACTCTGTTAGGACACTCCCATACAGAGTTTATAACCTGCAACTCCCCTCCAGTTAGTTAGAACTGAAGAAGCCTCTTGGATGAGAGGTGAAACGTCTTCATTTTCTCTCTAAATTTGCTAAAATTGTTTGGTTAAGTTATTTAAGATTAAAATAATCTTAGCATACCATACTGCATCAGTTTCCCGCTTTTTTTGTAGCCTTCATACAAACAAACAATGGCCTCATGTGAGATAAAAGTTGAGTTCACAACAAACAACAAAAAACAGTAAAACTAATATGCTCTCAAAATGGAAGCTTTATTGCCCCCTCCCTAAGGTTCCCCTCCATGTTTACTTATTTCATTCTCCCTACATGCAGCAGTTGGCAAACCACTCTTTAAATTGCTCTACTGATTGTTGTCAGGTGGCAGCACTTTATAGCTGGAAGAGCAAGAAATATCCACCAAAAAAAAAACTCAGCTCCTTTCTTCAGGCCTCCCTCAAAAGCCACTCCTCCAAAACACATTAATGTGCCATGCCTGGCTACACTGACAGCCCTGTGGCTCTCGTGAGCTTAGAGATATGTGTTTTACAAGCTCTCTTAGCTTTTGAAGAAATGCATAAATAAACAACTCTGTCAAATGATATTAGTATTTGAGCTGAATGAAATGACTGGATGGCCTCATTACAGGCTTGCAACAGCAACAGGCACCAGATTTCAGAGCATTTGGTTATTCAATTGCTGTCAGGATGTTAAGAGATTTTCGAAAATACAGTTTAAGAAAAAGGTATTTTACAATCCACTGCCAACTGTAACTTTAAAACTGTGTTCCTGATAGTTCAAGATGTGCCACTGGCAACCCCTCCTGTTGAGGGTTGAGTTTTCTCTCCTTGGGTTAGGTAGAACTATTTTTGATTTTAAGACACACACACACACACAAACACAAACACACATTTCATATGCCCATGTACAACTCTGCAAGCATGAGTAACTTTGACTGTTTTCAATTTCAAAGGTGCCATTACTTTATTGAATTTAAAATTACAAAGCTGCTGGTAACTGAGTTTTCCTACAAGTATCTATTTTCATTAAACATGTTTTTATATAAATGGCCCCCAACAGTTTCCAAGTACAACACTACTGTAGTAAATATACATCTCAGGTCAGTCTGTCGGATGTAGTGTGGGTACTAACCACAGACAAAAGTCTTTATGTTATTGCAATGTAATGTGTAGAAAACTTGTATGCTGAAGTGACAGAGTCACCGTTCACCCTGCTACTATACCACCAACATGATTTTTAAGTTGTTCTTCTAATGTAAAAAAAATTACACAATATTGGTGGGCAGCATATCAACAGAGTAACTGCTCACTGCTGTTAACTGTAGCTCAGTTAGCTATGCCAGTGGTCCCCAACCACCGGGCGTCGTTTGGTACTGGGCTGCAGAGAAAGAATAAATACGTTATTTTATTTCCATTATATTGACGATCATACTCGGAAAGTTGTTTTATTTTGAAAAACGGATTCTCTTTTAAAAAGAAAACAAACGTCTTCGGAGAGTTACTTTGCAAAGAAAAAAGGAAACAGCCCAAAGATGAGACGGAAGAAGAGGGAAATGGACAACTGTATTGAAGTTGGCTGTTAAGTGGCAGCTGCGGGGACGGTGAGTGGACAACTGCTATAGTTGTATTATCGCGGAATGACACGTGCAACCCCCCCCCACCCCCGGTCCGCCAAAATTTGTCGTACATGAAACCGGTCCGTGGTGCAAAAGAGGTTGGGGACCACTGAGCTATGCAACTAGTGGTCCACACTTGGAACTTGAAATAGGAGTGTTGGTGTTGTTTACACTCAGTGCGTTTACATGACACTCAAGCAAACCGAATTACTGTGTTAGTCTGACTATGATTGGATCTTTAAGATGCATGTATACATTGGACCGGATCGGATTTCTCGTAGTTGAATTAAAGCACCCAGATTATTCGATTGATAGTCGCATTACTCCTGCATGTATACGTTCCATCAGATCAGATCGGATTTTGCGTTCTGCGCAGGCACGAGATTTTTTCCCCGGGGCCGTGAGCCGGAAGTATACGGACGGTGGCGGCAGCGTCTTTCCTCCGAAATCACTGCAAGAAAGAGCGCCATTGTGCATCTAGTTTGTGTAATTATCATGTACACGATATACGAAGTGTACAAAGATGTAGCTTCGTCTCGCTCGTCGTACGCCATCTTTCTTGAATGCCGAGGCAGCTGGTGACGTAAAGAGGTCAGCCGGAGGTGTTTCTGTTACCACTAGTTGAAATGGGCACAGCGCCACCTAGCGTACCGGGTATGACATGCTCCGGCCCAATAATCCGATTTTCTCACCGGCATGTACACTCGGACAATTGCAGTTGTCTGGTTGAGTAGCATAGTCGAACTATGGCTGTAATCTGACTAAGCTGTGCATGTCAACGCACTGACTGCTAGCACGAGTGCTTTGCTGCCAGGAGGAGGATTTCAGGGTGGAAACCAGGAGGGAATGCTGGAGAGGGTCAGGTGCCAGAACATAGCATCAAAGCTGTTATTTCTTCACATCTGTTGATCTATTTAATTCAATTTTGAATGTTTGGGACTAAAATTCTTACACATAACACCTTTAAATACACTAATATGGTGAAAACATGATGTCCATATTTTCTAGGCAGGTTTTTGGTTGAGTTATTTCCTGCTTTATATTGTAATTATTGCCTCATGTGTGTTGTGTTGTGACTTTCCACTTCCTTTTCTGCTCATCTGTGTTCCAAGGGTTCTGTTTGCTTCCTGTGTTCTTGTGTTCCTGCACTCATTTCCCTCCACACTTGTCTTGCATCAGCCTCATTACAGGCTGAACACACTGGCTGCAAGAGCAGTGTGTGTTTCTGTAGCTGAACACCTGCTTTATCTGTAGGCTTACACAATCACAGCACTCTTCTGGTTGTTACCAAAAAGATAAAATGACAGATGGGTTTGAATTGTAATTCACTGAGCCAGTTCTTGATTTTTTAAAACTATGTTTTTGAAAATATTAAATAATATAGTATATTTAAAATACAATCAATTCCAATCCTTTTCTTAATGTATTATTTTTTTTATTGATAGTGATGAGCTAGAAAAAATCTCAATTCCTTAGTAATGGTAAAAATTAAAATTCTAAGTATTCATAACTAACCAGGCCAGAAAGTGTAAGTTATTGATAAGATGGAGATACATTCGTAAATGCATATTCCTATTCAAGCATATAGCACAATGTTTTTGGCTGTTGACATTTTCACCACATATGTGTTAGTATCGCTTCGCTTTGGAAACCATTAATAGGCCTATACTGACGAATTCTCACTGACTACATTTATGTGTATTCTAATAATGTTTAATGTGACATGTTATTTATCATGTCAAAATATGGATGCATTGAAATACATTTGCTGTAAGCATTGATAATATTACTAAGTATCTAAAACAATAATAATATCCCACATGTCTCAATTAAAAATGCTATACTTGGAATAAGTCTTAATTAGGAATATGTGAACAGAATATGCTGTTTGCACGACCTGTATCCATATTTTCATATTTGGATTAATATTTGAAAATGAGTGTGCATGTAAACGTAGCCAATGTCCAGCCATTATCCTTTATCCAAACTGCCACCAACTGATATCATTTAAAGGGACAGTGTCACTCTTCCTTCTTCCTGGTTCCTGGAGCTGACACAGATTCACCAAAAAAGTTGTTGACTAGTTTGTAAGTCAAGGTATTTGTAGAAGGAGACAGACAATCTTCCATAAACATATTCACAATTAAACCATCTTATTGTCCTATTGAACCAACATTTGGTGATTTATGAAAACCAGTGTAGTCATGGGATAGTTTAGGAAACCAAGTTGTTTAACGTGTCCACCTTCAGACTGAAACTATGTCACTATGAATCATGTTCATGTGCATCCAATTCACCCTAACCCTGCCTGCAGTTGTATGCAGCCAGCAGAACCCATGGCCTGAGACACAGCCCATTATCATGCATTGTATTTTCTTCCTCCGCCTCTCTTCTTCCCCCGCCTCTGCCCCGCATCAATTTACATAATGGTAGAGACAAACTGATCAATATCTGCCTTGAGAAGGCAGGCTTATGCCATTATGTTATTGGACAAAAACAAGAGGCTGTTTTATAACTTCAAACCTTTAGAACTTCCTCCGTTTCTTTTGAAATGTCTTTGGAACGTTTACCTGACTTTCCCACAGCTTCTGACAGAGAGGCACCTGCTTATACAGAGCATATTTTTAATTCAAGTCAGGTCAGTTTCAATAATATGCACATGATGATGTTTTACATATTTCATCCTGTACAGATTTAGAGGCTTTGTGTAATTTAAGCTACTGAGGAGGACTAACAGAGTTGTGATTGCTAACGACTGATGATCTATCAACTGAGTTTAACCATCATCTTGATTCATTCAACGGTTTCAACACTCCTTTTTCACCGCATCAATGTATAAGCAGTGTTTCTTCGCCCTTCTCTCTGACAGCAAGTTGACACTTGCACAGTGCCTACATAGCCCTGCCTCCTCTAGCAGTATATTAACTTAGATGCTGTTGTTCCTGACACAAAGCCACCAGCCTTGATCTATATACCCTTGAGGTGGGAAACACTGAACTGAAGATCATTGTTTTATTTCTTCCATGTGTTTACTGCAGTTAGAAAATTTCAGGATTGTAACAACACTATAACCTAGTCCGGGGATCTTCAGTGCCTTTCAGGTCAAGGAACCCTTAGCTGATAAAGACTGAGCAGGGACACGCGAGGCAAGGCAAGGTTTATTGATACAGCAACACTCAAACACCAGGTGATTCAAAGTGCTTTACAGAGACATGGAAATGCATTAAAATATCACATTGAGAAAATGTTAGAATTGCATTTAAAAGTCAATAAAAACAAAAACAAAAAAATAAAACATAAAAAAGTTACTGATAAAAATGCATTTCTGTTACAACAAAACCAAAAGAAAGCAAATAAATCTGATTCAACAAAAGTTATGGATTTAAGTTACGGCAAAGCCAGTGTAAACAGTACTGGTTAAAGCCCTAATTTGAATGAGCTGACAGTTTCAGCAAACCCAGGTATTCAGGACGCTTGTTCTACAGGTGGGGGCATAGTGTCACATGTGTGCCGTGGCAGCATGTTTGGTGTGTTTCTTCCTGCTGTTTGCTCCCTGCCTGTTTCCCCACACCTTTTCTGGCATGGCCACTGGTTCCTGCTGCAGCAGAGAGACGCACCTGAAGTTCATCAGCTCATCACCTCTGGCTATAATACCCTGGTCTCTTCACCACTCCAGTGGCAGAGAGCGCCATCATGTTTGGTGATGACACCTGTGCACATGTTTAACCTCAGTGTATTTGTCTCAGTGTTTTCTAGCATTTGTTTGCTACTTGTTTTTTTGCTCCAGTGTTTCTCTATGGCTGGACGCCATCTCACGTTTGTGTCTTTTCCTCTCCAGGTGTGCAGATCCTCAGCGTCTACCTGGACTCCCTCCTTGTAGTTTGCAGACCTCTCCATCCTGTCTGCCTGCCCCCCTGACTCCCAGCATTTAATTTGTTTAAATAAATCACCTTTGAAATCATTTTTATCTCCAGTCTCTGTATTTTGTGCCCGACAAAAACCTCTACCCTAGAGGTTTTAATCCTGGGAACAGAGTAAACCTGTCCTTGGTGACAGGAGGGGTCTGGATGCTTAGTATACAAGTAGATCAGAGATGTGTTTAGGGCTGAGAGCATTGGTGTTTTAAAGGTCACTACTAAGAGCCAGTGCAGTGATTTAAGGACCAGTGTAATGTGCTCCTGCTTCTAAGTGCTAGTGAAGCCTCTAGCAGCAGCATTCTGGATAAGCTGCAGCTGTCTGATTGATTTTTTTTTACTCAGGCCTGTGAACACACCATTACAGCAGTGTAGCCAGCCCACTGAAAATAAATGCATGAACAAGTTTTTTTTGGACAGAAATCCTTTAATTCTTGCTACATAACCACACCAGGATTTCTGGCTTGATTGGTTGCAGTGCCATAGATTCAAGGTGAGTGCTGACTGTTAACCTTTTTGTGTTTGGAGATAAATTTGACCAAACAAACAATACTTTTCTGATTTGTCTGTTTTTAGATGTAGACTATTCTGTCTTATCCACTCACTGATAAGACATCCCTGTGCACTTAGTCTGCAATTATAAGGGACTTTAGTCCAGTGTTGTTTTCGTTGACAATGACAAAATTATTTCGTTGACGCCCCTTTTTTTCATGACAATAACGAGACGGTGACGAGATAAACACGGCTCTTTCATGACTAAAACATGACGAGACGTGTGTGAGTTTTTGTTGACGAGACGAGAATGGACGTAAATGTTAGTGGGTGGTCTGTCCGACGTTTAAAATACATGACATCTCTGCTTAATGTTCGTGTAGCAACTGGACAGCCGCTGAGACCCGGGAGATGCTAGCATCTCCTCGATCTCTGTCTTCTTCGTTGTTCACTGCTGCTGTAGCAGCAAGCTAGTAATGGTCGCTACTTTCAAATTAAAAGCCCTCCACTAAGACCGCAGTTCTAGAGAGACTCTACCAAAAAAAAGCTAGTGGCATTATAATTAATTCCAGAGCTACGTGGATGGAGAGGGGTGAGAAATGTACTGATTTTTTTTCAAAACTGGTTCGTAGAAATCAAACAAGGAAAAATATTACTCGACTGGAGACTGAAGATGGGTCTGTGTTATCATCGCCAATAAAAATCTTAGAGGAAGAAAAATCCTTTTTCAAAATATTTACACTCTAGTAGAACAGAGTTGTCCATCTCCAGACCTCTACCAATCCTTTCTCCCCGACTCTTATCCTAAAAAAATTGTCAGATATACAGAAACAAGATTGTGAAGGTATGATCCATGAGGATGAGCTTCGTCAAGCAATAAATTCCTTTAAATCAGGTAAATCACCTGGACTAGATGGGATAACGATTGAATTTTATAAAATATTTTTCGATCATATAAAAGATCCCATTCTAGCATCTTTCAATTATTCTTTTGAGGTTGGTAGATTATCTGGAACTCAGCAAGAGGGACTGATCTCTCTTCTCCTAAAACAAGAGGCAAATGGTCAATACAAAGATCCAGTTAAATTAAAAAAATTGGAGACCCTTAACTCTATTGTGTTGTGATAACAGAATATTGTCTAAATGTATCGCCTCTAGAATTAAAAAGGTTATGCATGGAATTATTGATAAAGATCAAAATGGATTTATTGAGGGTAGATTTATTGGGGATAGTATAAGACATCTCTTGGAAATTATTGAACTTTTTGAAAAAGGAGAGAAACCTGGTTTAATTTTTGTGGCCGATTTTGAAAAAGCTTTCGATACAGTGAAATGGGAGTACATTTATAAATGTTTGGAATTTTTCAATGTTGGTATTTCCTTGATAAGTTGGGTTAGAGTACTATATAATAATTCATTAAGTAGAATTATAAACAGTGGCCATTTATCACAAAGTTTCTTATTATCTAGAGGAGTTAGACAGGGTTGTCCACTATCTCCATATTTGTTCCCATAGAAACATTAGCGATTAAAATTAGGAATAATATCAATATTAAAGGTTTGCGTAATTATGGGTTAGAATCAAAGATTTCGTTATACGCCGATGATACAATTTTTTTTTAATCACCCAAAGAAAATTATTTGAATGCATTACTTAAAGATCTGGATCAGTTTGCAGAATTGTCTGGTTTGAGGCCAAATTATGATAAATGTATTATTTTGCGATTAGGCTCACTACATGGAACTACATTTAAACTTCCTTGTAATTCAACATTGGTGTGGTCAGATGGACCTATAGATATACTTGGTATTCACATTCCAAAAAGGATTGATGAACTGGTAAAAATTAACTTTGAGAATAAACTTCAAAAAATTAAAAAAGTGTTAGGTCCATGGAAATCAACAACATTATCTTTATTTGGTAAAGTCACCCTTGTTAATTCACTGTGTACCTCTCAGTTTACTTATTTGTTAATGTCTCTTCCATCCCCTAACAAGGTTTTTTACAAGAAGTATGATGAGTTAGTCTTTAATTTTATATGGAATAATAAACCAGAAAAGATTAAGAGGAAATATTTATATAATTCTTTGGATGAAGGAGGTGTTAAATTAATCAATCTTAAGGCACTGAATCTGTCCTTAAAAGCGTCTTGGGTACAGAAAATATATTGTAATCCCAACTGGAGTTCCTCTTGCTTCTTGTCCAATATACACCCAATATTTAAGTATAATTTATTTATGTTTGCACAGATTTCAAATACCCACTTCCAGTGTCTGCAAAGTATTTTTGTAAACCTATCACCTTTTTTTAAAGATATGATACAGGCATGGCTACATTTCCAATACTTTCCACCTGAGTCTGTGGACGCCATTTTGCAACAAATGATATGGTTTAATTCTAATATACTGATTAACAGATTACCTATTTTGTGGGAGTATTTTGTTGAAAAAGGCATTATTTTGTAAATGATGTAATGGATTTGAATGGTAATATTTATTCATATAAAACATTTTGTGAATTATTTGGTAAATTGTGTTCAGAATTTAGATATTATCAGTTAGTAGCTGCAATTCCCTTAGTTTGGAGGAAAAAAGTTAAAAAGGCTAAAAGGAAATTGCTGGTATGTAAACCTCTTATAAAAAAATTACCTGTGGCTTAAAGGGAAAAAGATAAACCCCTTTATGTACAAGTTTTTCTTGAGGGCATATAATTTGAATAAGGAGCCAGATAAATTTCAATCTTATTGGGAGGGGATATGTGATACTCCTTTGCCATGGCGACAGGTGTATAATCTAACTTATAATTCTACTATAGATACTAAATCACAATATTTCCAAATCAAAATTCTATATAAAATCTTGCCCACAAGAAAAATGCTTTGCATTTGGGGGTTACAAGAGGATCAAAACTGTCGTTTCTGTAAAACTGAAATTGAAGTTCTCTATCGTCTTGAGACTATCTCTCCACTCCGTTACATATTCCATATGTATGGGGCATGACCCCCGCTGCTTGTCAGGGCACTTGGATATTTCTTTAAGACACACCGGCTTGCCCGGCCACGCCCCATTGCGTAGCTATAAAGCACCTGCGCCGGCGTGTAATCACTGATTGTTTGATCTCCACTTGTGCGTCAGGGTGCAGTGTCACACAATCTACAGAAAACAAAAAACAAAAAAGAGAAAGAAAAGTAGGGAAAGAGAGGAGACTGTACAGCTGTGTATCCGCTTACCAGAGTAAGTCGGGGCGTCTGTCTCTGGCAGCCTCCCTGGATTGCTGTGCAGAACTCTTTCTGTCCTTTCTCAGCGGAGCCATCATCCTGCCTGGTCGAGCCGGAGGCCCTCTGGCTCCTGGCAGTGGTGGCTGTGGGCTCCCCGGCGTATTGCTCGCGGCTCGTGAGCTGACGCGCTCGGTGGGGTTATTACACATCGTGCATCTGGTCTGGGCCAGCCGGAGGTCTCCGGCCCCCGGCCTTGGCGGCGTCCTCTCCCTGGCGTATTGCCCGCGGCAGGCGGGCTGACGCGCTCGGCGGCGAACGTCTCTCCCAGTTCAAGCACTCTCCCGCTCCCCAGCGCATTGCTCGCGGCTCGTGAGCTAACGCTCTGATAACTGCGTGCTGTGTTTGGGACATGAGCATGCTCTGGTCTCTAAGGAAAATCCTCAGTCGTGCATGGATTGTTTTATTCTGCCTGCACGTACTAGGGAGGCTCGCTGTCGCTTTTTTGCTGCAAAGCGTACGGGCTCCCATGTTTCTGAGGGGCCGAGACAGAAAATTGGGAGAATGGCGACAGCCTCGGAGGGGAGCAGGGAGTATCTAGGAGCCTGGCAGGCTCCGTTGCCGCCTCTTCAGCCTATGGTGGTCCGGCCTCCGCTTAGCTCTTTCCCACCCCCGGCTTCGGGGTCAGGCAGGGAGGAAGAAGAAGCCGAGGAGGAGGACGTGGATGTGGAAACCGTCTTTTCCTCCGATGACAATGACCTCTCTTGTGCACAGCACACAGTGGGCGAGGTGACAAGAGGGGAGTTGGCCCACCGGTTTGAGGAGGTGATTAACAGGGCTTCCAGGGTTTTGGGCGTTGCCCTCCCTGAGAACCCTGGGGCCACATCTTTTAGGTTCGAGGAGGGTATGGAGGTGCGCCCTGCATCAACCCAGGTGCCCCTCCTACCTGACTTTAAAAAGCTGCTGTGTCAGCAGTTCCAGTCTCCAGCTGCTACCCACAAGTGGTCCGCAGCGTGTCGCCGTTTCTCCAACGTGCATGACAGGAACCAGATTGCTTGTGGGCTACTTCCCGCAGTGGACCGAACCCTCACTCCACTAGTTTCTCCCTCCAGCTCCATCCTCGGTAATGCCACCTGCTCTAGCAAGAACTGCAGGGTTATGGATAGTCTGCTCGCTAAGCTACATAAGGCTATGGCGGTGTAGACTCGGTTGGCAAATACCGGGGCCATCCTGTCACTCTACCTCCGCGACTTGACTCATCAAGTTCAGGCGGACACCAGTGTAGGTGAGGAGCTGCGGCTGGCCTCCTCATGCCTCTCCTCAGTGATGAAGGAGCAGGCTGAGGCAGCAGGCTGAGCCTTAGCTTCCTTCTGGGTGGCCAGGCGCCACTTGTGGCTGTCGCAGTCCCAGCTTCAGCAGGGGAATAGAGACTGCCTGCTTAAGGTGCCGGTGGAACCCACCGCAATGTTTGGACCCCAAGCTACTGCCTTGATACAGCAGGCTCAGGAGAGCCGTCGCTGTGCGAAGGAGGTCTCAGGTGGTCTGGCCAGGCGCGCCACGGGCCCTGGGAGGCCAAGACCGCCTCGGCCTCAGCCGGCACCAGAAGCCTCGACATGGGGTCAAGGGGACCTTAGACTCCAGTTGGAGGCTTCCCGGCAGCGCAGGTACCGCCGACAGGGCAGAGGGAGAGGACCACCTGCTAAGGCTCAGAGTTCCTCTAGGCGCCCCCCGCCCTCCTGACAGCCAACGGGCCCCGGCTGGGGGCCCTGTGGCTGTCGGGAGGGCGGCCTGGTCGGCCCTGGGGGCAGACCCGTGGGTGGTCTCAACCATGACCCGCGGATACCGTATCCAGTTTCTACGCCGGCCACCAGTATCAAGGACACCCACCTTTACAACAGTGGGCGATCCTCAACAGAGAGCAGTCTTGCAGGCGGAGCTGTCCACCCTCCTGGAGAAGGAAGCTATAAGGGAGGTACCCTCCGGAGATCACCAGGCCAGGTTCTTCTCCCGCTATCTTTTGGCCCCGAAGAGAGACGGGGGGCTCCGCCCAATTCTAGACCTCAGGGGGCTCAACAGGTATCTCCGGCCCCTGCGATGCCGGTTCCTGACAGTCCCCAGGGTGAGACAGGCAGTCACTGCAGGAGACTGGTTTGCCACCATAGACCTCAAAGATGCGTATTTCCAGATACCCATCTGGAGGGGTCACTGGCGGTTCCTGCGGTTCGGATTTGCAGGCAGGGTGTACGAGTTCCAGGTGCTGCCATTCGGCATTTCTCTAGCACCACGGGCCTTCACTCGCTGTATGGATGCGGCCCTCTCCCCCCTGAGGCAGGGAGGGATCAGGATCCTGAACTACCTCGACGGCTGGCTGGTCCGTGCAGTCTCGGAGGAGCAGTGCAGCCACCCCTGAGCCCGGCTGTTGAACCCCGTTCAGGGCCTAGGTCTGCACCTGAACTACAAGAAGAGCAGGCTCGAGCCTTCCCAGGTGACCACCTTCCTGGGCATGGTCCTGGACTCGAGGAGTGCGACGGTTGCTCTGACCCTGGAGAGGCAGCAGGCTTTCAGGACTTGCCTCACCCTCTTCCAGCTGCAGGCTCTGGTCAACTGGGGACTCTGCCTTCGCCTTATGGGCCTGATGGCAGCCATGGTGCAGGTGGTCCCCCTTGCCCTCTTTCACATGTGGCCCGTGCAGAGATGTCTGCTGGGCTTGGGGCTGTGCCCTCAGAGGTCCCACAAGACCAAAGTGGTGGTCTCTCGGAGGCTTCACAGGGCCCTCCAGTGGTGGAAGGTCCCAGCAAACATCAAGCTGGGCCGAGCCCTGGGTCCAGTGATCTATCGCCAGCTAGTGTACACAGACGCATCCCCTTCGGGGTGGGGCGCCGTACACGAAGGCCGTGGGGTCAACGGTGTCTGGACCGGCCGGTGGCTGGGTCAGCACATAAATGTCTTAGAGCTGAGGGCGGTTTTCCTTGCTCTGCGTCGTTTCCTGCCAAGGCTAAAGGGTCACCATGTCATTGTCCACACCGACAGCACAGTGACGGCCGCTTACATCAACAGACAGGGGGGCCTTGGCTCCCCTGCCCTGTGCAAGCTCGCAACCATCCTGTGGCAGTGGGCTCACCCACACTTCCTCTCGCTCAGAGCCGTGCACGTGCCAGGGGCACTGAACTCCGCGGCAGACATCATTTCGAGGGGAGGGCCCCAGCCGGGGGAGTGGAGGCTCCACCCTCAGGTGGTCTCCAAGATATGGCACCGCCTAGGCAGGGCAGAGGTCGACCTGTTTGCGTCCAGGGAGTCGACGCATTGCCCGCTCTTTTTCTCCCTGAGGAACGACGATCCCCCCATGGGTTGGGATGCTCTGGCACATCCTTGGCCCCGGGTTCTGCTCTACGCCTTTCCTCCCTTCACCCTTCTCCAGCCTCTTCTCCGAAGAGTTCTGTTGGAGCGTGCTCAGCTTATACTGGTGGCTCCTCTGTGGCCCCACATGCTGTGGTTTTCTGCGATTCCACCCCTGCTGGGCGGGTTGCCATGGGAGCTCCCGCACAGGAGGGACCTGCTCTCCCAGGCGAACGGAGCCCTGTTCCACCCCTTTCCAGAGGGGCTCAGGCTGGTGGCTTGGCCCCTGAGAGGGACAGGCTCCTGGCCTTAGGGTTGCCGGAGCCTGTGGTGGCGACAATCCAGCATGCCCGGGCTCCATCCACGAGGGCTGCCTATTCTTACCGTTGGCAGGTGTTTACCACCTGGTGTGTGTCTCAACAGGTGGACCCCTATTTGGCCTCGGCTCAGGAGATCCTGCGGTTCCTGCAGTCCCAGCTTGAGGCACAGAAGTCCGCTGTAACACTGCGAGGATTGGTGGCAGCAATCAAGGCAGTGCGCATTGGGGAAATTGCACTGAGTACGGACGACTGTGTGCTTATTTCCCGGTTTCTGCGAGGGGCCCAGCGACTTACGGTGCGTACCACTGGTCCTGCAGTTCCCCCCTGGGACTTGGATGTCGTCCTTGTGGCCCTCCAGCGTCCCCCCTTTGAACCTCTAGGGGGTGCTGACCTCAAATGGCTTTCCATGAAAACCGCCCTTCTGCTCGCCGTCACTTCGGCCAGAAGGGTGAGTGAACTCCATGCCTTGTCGGTGCATGGTGACTGCTGTTGGTTTTCCCCAGATGGCTCGAGTGTGGTTCTCCGCCCCAACCCTGCCTTCCTGCCTAAGGTCCTGACGGAGTTCCACCTGGCTCAGTCGATCGAGCTCCGGTCTCTCTCCTCGCCTAGCGCTGGTAAGGGGGTTGAGCAGAGCCAGTCCGCACTATGCCCAGTCAGGGCCTTGACGGCGTACATTCGGCGTACTCAGGCGGTCCGGAAGTTGTATGTTACGACCATGGGCGTTTGGGCAGGCCTCTGTCAAAATCCAGGCTGTCGCACTGGGTTGTGGACACGATCCGACAGGCTTATGTGCTGGTGGGTGCGCCTGTTCCACCAGGGGTCCGGGCACACTCCACTCGGGGTGTGGCTGCCTCATGGGCCTTGTGGCGGGGGGCTTCCCTTGCTTCCATATGCTCCGCCGCCACATGGTCATCTCAGTCAACCTTTACTAGGTTCTACCAGTTGAATGTGGCCGCCAGCCCCTCCTTTGGGGAGTGTGTGCTGGGCGTGGCCGGACGGTAGGCATTTTGTCTCCCCCTCAGCATGGCGTCTTGCGGGCTGATCGAGCGGCTGCTCCGTGAATAGGCTGGCCTTTGCGTCTTGCGGGGCCCTTGCCTGTCCCCCTTGGGTCAGTCTTGCGTCTTGCGGGCTTCCCTGGCAGCCTTTTCCCTCCCATGGCCGGCCCTAGCGCCTTGCATGGCCTTCTCCGGGGAGTTGTATATAGTGTACATTTGTAAATAGTTCGTTTGTTGCACATGGGATTGTGGGTTGCACCGTCTCCTCACGGGGTGTCTTAAAGATCTACCCCATACATATGGAATATGTAACGGAGTGGAGAGATAGTCTCAAGACGATAGAGAAAGTATGGTTACATTGTAACCTTGGTTCTCTGAGTGAAGAGACTATCTCTCCAGCCCCTAGGCCGCTCGGAGACACGTTTCGCTCAAACTATCAGTGATTACACGCCGGCGCAGGTGCTTTATAGCTACGCAATGGGGCGTGGCCGGGCAAGCCGGTGTGTCTTAAAGAAATATCCAAGTGCCCTGACAAGCAGCGGGGGTCATGCCGGATACATATGGAATATGTAACGGAGTGGAGAGATAGTCTCTTCACTCAGTGAACCAAGGTTACAATGTAACCATACGATATGTTGCATTTTTTCTGGTTTTGTCCATATGTGGCTATGGTATGGATGGACTTGGAAAAATGGTTAACCTTAAACTCCTTTGTGTTGTCAATGTGCCCTCAAACAATAATCTTTGGTGAATTAAGTAATGGATGTCCAAATGTTTTAAATACAGTTATTTTACTGGGTAAGAGATTTATTTTTGAACTGAAAGGAAAAGAATGTCTGACATTGTTTAACTTTCTCTCCTTTTTGAAACATTATTTTAAGTTAGAGGGTATCATCGCAAATAGACAGCAAAAGATCAAGGATTATGAAAGAAAATGGAATACATTAAGGCCTTGGTTAAAAGATTGAGGATGATGAATTGTTTTTTATTTTCTTTTTTTCTTCTTTTATAAATAGTGTTTTTTTTTTGTTTTTTTTTTTCTTTGTATGTCACTTGTAAAAGATGTTTGTTTGCTTCTTGTGTCCTCGTGATCTGTATTTACTGTTTTAATGTAATAAAAAAAAAAAAAAGACTGCAGTTCTAAACTCAAATAGGGTGCAATGTAAAGCTCTTATTTTGAAGACAAATTTGTTGTCACTTTTTTTTTTATTATTGAACAATTTAAGTGTACAAAACCACAAGGTATAGAATAACAGCACATATCAGCACATTTCAACTGTTTTTTCATGAATTGATGCCCTACTTCATCATACAAGAGTGTCACACATAAGTTGTGAAAATAGCAGATCTACAAGTTCAACACATTGCAACACATTGTGAGCTTGTAGATCTTTTTATTGACCTACATTATTTGATAAAAGACTTGATTATTTTGTTTTTGTTTTTTACTTAAAATGACTAAAACTAGACTAAAACCTGTTTGAGTTTTCGTCAAGTAGAACTGGACTAAAACTATCACATATAGAAGTGACTAAAATTTGACTAAAACTAAAAAGCATTTTAGTCCAAAAGACTAAGACTAAGACTAAATCTAAAATGGCTGCCAAAAACAACACTGCTTTAGTCATGTGGTGACACTGTTATGGTTGGTTGTTGCCATCTGCATAAGGACTTATATATACTATCAATTCTGTTTCACAGTAAACTGAACCTACAATAGTGTGTAGGGTGGGTAATATATTAATTTGTATGTAGTGCAAGCTGGGGTAGATTTCAGAAAGAAAACTACTTGGTAAGGTTTAGGAAAACAATGATTTGGGTTAAAATAACTATGTTACTTCAGTAACATAGCTCTCTGTATTCATTAGATGGTGGATGAAGTGCATTGTGCTTGAAAAATCATTGTAATAAAAGTACTTTAATCAAGAGTTAGTTACAAATTTATCTTTTTCAACTGTACTAGTTGGACGAGATAATCCATCCTATTGGGCCATGTGATGTTCCCGTCCTGTTTTGTTGTATTGTTTGTTATTGCACTAATTCAGTAACTGTCAGTTACACTGCACACCTCACAGCCATCCCTATATTTCGTGCCAGATTTCTCATGAATACAGCTTGTAACTTGCTTTTTGTCTATCTCTAATGCAACTGATCAAATCATGTCAATGTTATTTTTGTACTTTCAAACAGGCCTGGGTAAACTCTTAAAAAAGAATAATGAAAGAGGCACAACACAAACTTGATATCCTGTTTCATGGCATTTCTGTTTGTCTTAATCAGTTCTAACAATTACTGTTGTTTTATGATAAAGCTGCAGTGTCCACACTGGAAAGATATGCTTTTTGAATAATTGTTGCCAGCATTTATGACAGAGAGATGCTCTGTTAATTACAGACAAAATGAGGGAACTGTGGTCCACAAGTGCCTCTGGTGAGCATGGTAAGCTGGATCTCACCAAAACCTACTGGGCACAAAAGATCTCTGTTATATATTTTGCCCTGCAGCTACAAGTGACTCCTTTACACGCTTTCAGCTCACTCAATGACAGACTGGACTCTGTGATTGGCAGCTGATAACAGCCGTAGCCAGTAGTCTTACAAGGCCTTGGGATTTGGCCCTGTTGTAATGCCCTCGTCTCCTGCCTCTGTGGATGAGCCACAGTACAGAACTCCTGTGCCAGGCTACTGACAGAGACTGCCCCAACTGAGACAACCATACACCATACTTTTAGATTTGAGGGTTGACCAATTTATCTTCAAAGGACAGTAGCAGCATTTGAATGTGACTTACCTCCATGATAGAAAGGCTTTGATTTCTGTACACAAATCCTTGATGATGTGCAGTTACAGTCGAGCTCTCTTACAGTTGGCTCCACGTCCGCGCTGTCTCCGCTGTTAGTGATCCCTGGTGTTGTTGGGTCATTAACGTGGGTGTACAACCTTGAGCAGTAAATAAAAACAAGCTACAGCACAATGTGTCATTGTGCTCTGGGAAAACCACTGCATTTTCACAGTTTGTTTTCTAAAAGTGTGAAATCAGTGTGCAGACCACTCACATTGGACACAACAAGACTCAGTTTTTTACAACTGTAGATGAATAAGGGGGTCTGCAGCTGGGGTCATGCAGCAGAATCAGATGACACATTTTGTGGTTTATGATAAACATTGTAAACTAATTCCCTCTAAATCTTGAGTTATTACATGTTTCATTTAATAAAACATTACAAAAACCTACACAAGTGGTATGACAATATAACGTATCGGTAGTCCAGCACTTAACTGAAGATATGTACACTGACCGCTGCCAAGAGAACACTCATGGCGGTTAAGCAACATAACAGGATGTCTTCAGTGTCCTCGTGTCCCTGAGTCTCTAAGTGAAAAGGTTGTTTGCCAGTTTAAATTATTACTTTAATATCGTTATGGAGCTCTGCCTTCAGTCAGAGGAGAGAAAATAAGCTCTGATAGAAAGTCGTCTTAGATATCATATATAAAACTTTATCTGTACTATACTAAATCATATGTAATATATACAGTATTATACATAAATAAAGAATAGAAGTGTAACTGATGCTTCTGATGCTGTAATTGGCCTCCAGTGCTCCTGACATCACCTTGATGTCTGATTACTGACTATAGATGTGTTAGCAGTGTCATGGTTCTGTGTCTGGTTGTGCCTTATGTCTTGATTTCTATGCCCTTTGGTGTCTTGTCAGTGTCTTCTGTGTTTTTTCCCTTCCACCTTGCACATGTTTGTCTCCCTCTGTCTGCCAGTGTTATATCTCCTCTGTGCTTCCCCCTCGTTATTTCACCTGCCCTCTTCTCTCCTCCCTCTCCGCACCTGCTCCTCGTCTCCTCATCAGTGCCTGTGCACTTAAGTCTTTGTTCTCCACTCACTCCTTGTCAGTTCGTTGTGTGTGTGATTCCCCATGACCTCCCGTGTCTCCTCCTGTGTCCTCCTTGATGGTATGTTTTTGGATTTGGACTTTGTAGAGTTGGTTTTGTTGCACTTTGTTTAGCATTGTTATTTTGCTACTTTGTCTTTTGGTCCTTTTGACTTCTTTAAGTTTGTTCACCTGGCCCTTTTTGTATCACCCAGCTTTGCTGTAATTAAAGCTCGCCTTTTGTTCACTTTAATCTTGCCTCCTGTGTGTCTGCGTTTGGGTCCACCCCTTTTAGTTTTCCCCAGTCGTGACAAGCAGCCCTGTAATGAGGAAGACTGAAACTGCCATTATCAACAAATACTTAAAGAAATAAAGAATCAGTATGCCAACTTTCTGTGGTCAGGCAAACAGCTCTGTAGTTTAACACTGAGAGACCAAAGGTGTGTTGTGTAGGATTTACAGGCATCTGTTTGGCAAGATGGAATATAATATTTGAAATAATGTTTAATCAGTGTATAATCATATTAAACTAAGAGTCTGTATGTTTCCGTTATCATGCTATGAGGCCGGTATGGTTACAGAGGGAGGAGGTCCACTGCTGCGTTAACCACCATGTTTCTTCAGTGGCTCACATCAGGCGAACAGAACACTGGCTATTGACAGGGCCGCTGGCTTGTTCCACATCTTTAGTGGCCACCATTGGGTAAGGTGAGACAAAATGAATTTACTTTGTTGCAATCTGCAACCATGCCGCTAGATGCCACTAAATCCTTCACACTGCACCAAAAGCGTCTTTCACACTGCCGTTTGCATGCGGGGATCCTGCGCCAATTCTCCGCACCCTCCTCTGTGTGAAAGTTTTAGATGCAGAGAGGGGGGAAATTTCGCTGAAATTTCCCCTCTCTCTCCCCCGGCTGATCCGCCTCTGGAGGTAGTATCAGGGCCGCATTATTGGTGAGCCGTCCCAGTGTGAACAGATAATCCGGAGGCACGGGCGAGGGCCTGTCGGTCTGACAGTCTGATAACTACACAGGTCCTTCACTCAACTAAATACAGAGAAATGTCCCACAAAGCAACGTTACAGGACCGAACCAAAGTAACGTAGTAACTGTAACTGTCTTTAGCAACTTATATGAGGAAAACAAATACCACAGCTGTACATGGAGCAGCGTCTGTCCTCTTGTCTGTCCTACCGACTCTTCCTCACATTTCTGCCTGAAAAACAGCGTCTGTCACCGGCAAAAAACTTTAACTCACCAAGTGTTTGTGATGAAAATAAATCACCGCGACTGTCAGCCCTCCGGAACGACACTTCAGTGAACTGTCCTCCAGAAAACAGCCTCCGTCCCTGCGAGTGACAGAGTCAGACAGTGTCCTGTTTACTGATGTTGAATATGTATAATTATGTAATTTAGCGCGAAAAACTTAACTCCATCACTTTCCAGGATGTTTGGTGGGTCAGGATTTCAATCACTACACATTATAACAGCATCCATATGATTATAAACTGTCTGCGGGTTTGGGTTGACGGGGAAACACCGACGTCATCAACATGACGTGTACCGTCACGCCTCTTTAGGAGCCGCAGCGCCGGCTTTCTGTGTGAATTACACACGTGAAGGTGGAGATGCTTCGCTCTGTGTGAATCACTATCGGCAGAGAATTGCAGAATCACCGCTCCGGAGATGATGCGGAGAGGCTGTTTAAAAACGGCTTTTGTCTGTCCTCGGCCTGGACCAACACATGGTCTTCAACAAATCATTTGCATTGTATGGAATATTTCCTCTAACAGACCTGATTGCATAGATTGTAATCATTGGTGTTGATGTCACAGCTGCAGGCAATGTTTTATCTTTGGTTTTCTATTGTCTCTTTACCTTTGAGAACATCCTTTAAGAGTACCCCTCATTGCATTTAACTAAACATATTGCATGTGACAAATAAAACCTTCAACTGAATCTACATTGAGCCACCATAAAATGTATCAGCTTGAGCTTTCTGAACAGCCACTCTCGCAGGTGGAGGGGGGAGACACAACATCATTTACACATGGGGATAACGGCCTATTTTTCAGACATCTGTCATGGACGACACTCACAGTGTTACACCCAGTTGTTCACCTGAAATGGACAGTAGTAGTTGAGAGAAGAGCAGAGAGAGCAGTTCAAAGCCTGGCTCCTTTCTTACCTTCACTCACCTGGCCATCACTGTGTGAAGTGGGTGTGATTGTCAGATTGCTGGTTTCCAAAGTTACAGAGTGGTCAGACTCAGCACCCCCTAATCCGACAAAGTGTGAGAGGAGGGGGTTCCTGAAGCTACTTATGAAGAAGCACAGCATACTGTAGGGCTGAGCAGTATATCAGTATTATATCCTGGCTATCAGGATATGACAATATATGAAGCATATTGTCTTATATCGCATTACTGATGGTTATTCATCAAAAACCTCACTGAGTTAATATTTTCTGAAAGTACCTGTATTCATCCCTTCAATATTATCAATATTGATGTATTGGTAAAAACATTTTTGATATGATTTTATGCTCAGTCAATTTATAAAGTACCTTTGAGGAGATTCTACATAGTGAGAAGTGTATATAAAATATAGTTATGATCTATCATTAATGTTTATCTGTCTAAAGATGTTTTGATGGGCCTATTGTTTCAAGATCTACTCCAGCTGCCTGGATGAAATGTTCATAGTTTGTGTTTCTACAAACCACCGATTTTTTCACATGTTTTCGTGTTATTGATTACATCCTTAATTAACATCTCTACAAAATAAACTTAAGGAAAACAAAATGTCAGGTGGTGAAGGGGACAGTCAACATTTGCAATTGTGAAACCAATGGATATTTTTAAGGAGATCTTGGGACAGTTAACAGCCATGTTTTTGGCAACAAAGCCAGATATTTTATGCCAGAATGGGAAGTTTATCCAAGTCTAAATCTAAGAGAATGAGCACGGTGTTGTCTCAATAGAACATAGAAAACAACGTAGTTTTGGAGAAACACACTTTGCCAACATTTAAATTTGTGCTTGGGTTGAGAGCTCATATGACCCCACTAGCCAAATGACAGTTCAATAGTGGCAGCTCATGGCATGGGACAACATGGAGACATCTATTTACACAATTTTAATGTCTGAAGATGCCAAATTGTAACCATTTCAGTGAAACATGCCATCTAAAGACAGACCTATTGTGCAAGATACTGGAAACAACTCATTTGAGAAAATACACATTATTGGAGCACTTGCCTGACATGTGGCTCTGTGTCATTTCAACACACTGTTTCTGTAGCACACACTGGATCTGTAACACACACTGGATCTGTAGCACACACTGTTTCTGTAGCACACACTGGATCTGTAGCACACACTGGATCTGTAGCACACACTGTTTCTGTAGCACACACTGGATCTGTAGCACACACTGTTTCTGTAGCACACACTGGATCTGTAGCACACACTGTTTCCGGCCCCTGGCAGTATGGCAGACCAGGAGGGACATTGCTGTGTGGGTTGCGGGGCGGCCATGCCCCTAGAGGATGGGACATGAGCATGCTCTGGTCTCTAAGGAAAATCCTCAGTCGTGCATGGATTGCTTTATTCTGCCTGCACGCACTAGGGAGGCTCGCTGTCGCTTTTCTGCTGCAAAGCGTGCGGGCTCCCATGTTTCTGAGGGGCCGAGACAGAAAATTGGGAGAATGGCGGCAGCCTCGGAGGGGATGAGGAAGTATTTAGGAGCCTGGCAGGCCCCATTGCCTCCACTCCAGCCTATGGTGGTCCGGCCTCCGCCTAGCTCTTTCCCGCCCCCGGCTTCAGGGTCAGGCAGGGAAGAAGAAGGAGCCGAGGAGGAGGACGTGGATGTGGAAACCGTCTTTTCCTCTGATGACAATGACCTCTCTTGTGCACAGCACACAGTGGGCGAGGTGACAAGAGGGGAGTGGGCCCACCGGTTCAAGGAGGTGATTAACAGGGCTTCCAGGGTTCTGGGCGTTGCCCTGCCTGAGAACCCAGGGGCCACATCTTCTAGGTTCGAGGAGGGTATGGAGGTGCGCCCTGCATCAACCCAGGTACCCCTCCTACCTGACTTTAAAGAGCTGCTGTGTCAGCAGTTCCAGTCTCCAGCTGCTACCCACAGGTGGTCTGCGGCATGTCGCTGTTTCTCCAACGTGCATTACAGGGACCAGATTGCTTGTGGGCTACTTCCCGCAGTGGACCGAACCCTCACTCCACTAGTTTCTCCTTCCAGCTCCATCCTCGGTAATGCCACCTGCTCTAGCAAGAACTGCAGGGTTATGGATAGTCTGCTCGCTAAGCTACATAAGGCTATGGCGGTGCAGACTCGGTTGGCCAATACCGGGGCCACTTTGTCACTCTACCTCCGCGACTTGTCTCATCAAGTTCAGGCGCACACCAGTGTTGGCGAGGAGCTGCGGATGGCCTCCTCATGCCTCTCCTCAGTGATGAAGGAGCAGGCTGAGGCAGCAGGCTGTGCCTTAGCTTCCTTCTGGGTGGCCAGGCGCCACCTATAGCTGTCTCAGTCCCAGCTTCAGCAGGGGGATAGAGACTGCCTGCTTAAGGTGCCAGTGGAACCCACCGCGATGTTCGGGCCCCACGTTACTGCCTTGATACAGCAGGCTCAGGAGAGCCGTCGCTGTGCGAAGGAAGTCTCAGGTGGCCTGGCCAGGCGCGTCACAGGCTCTGGGAGGCCAAGACCGTCTTGGCCTCAGCCGGCACCAGAAGCCCTAACATGGGGTCAAGGAGACCTTAGACTCCAGTTGGAGGCTTCCCGGCAGCGCAGGTACCGCCGACAGGGCAAAGGGAGAGGACCACCTGCTAAGGCTCAGAGTCCCTCTACGCGCCCCCCGCCCTCCTGACAGCCAACGGGCCCCGGCTGGGGGCCCGGTGGCTGTGGGGAGGGCGGCCTGGTTGGCCCTGGGGGCAGACCCGTGGGTGGTCTCAACCATGACCCGCGGTTACCGTATCCAGTTTTTGCACCAGCCACTGGTAACAAGGACACCCACCTTTACAACAGTGGGCGATCCTCAACAGAGAGCAGTCTTGCAGGCGGAGCTGTCCACTCTCCTGGAGAAGGAAGCTATAAGGGAGGTGCCCTCCGGAGGTCAGAAAGTGGATGTGGCCCTCTCCCCCCTGAGGCAGGGAGGGATCAGGATCCTAAACTGCCTCGACGACTGGCTGGTCTGTGCAGTCTCGAAGGAGCAGTGCCGCCACCACATAGCCCGGCTGTTGAACCACGTTCAGGGCTTAGGTCTGCGCCTGAACTACAAGAAGAGCAGGCTCGAGCCTTCCCAGGTGACCACCTTCCTGGGTATGGTCCTGGACTCGAGGAGTGCGACGGTTGCTCTGACCCTGGAGAGCAGCAGGCTTTCACAACTTGCCTCGCCCCTTTCCAGCTGCAGGTTTTGGTCAACTGGGGACTCTGCCTTCGCCTTATGGGCCTAAGGGCAGCCATGGTGCAGGTGGTCCCCCTTGCCCTCTTACACATGCGACCCGTGCAGAGATGTCTGCTGGGCTTGGGGCTGTGCCCTCAGAGGTCCCACAAGACCAAAGTGGTGACCTCTCGGAGGCTTCACAGGGCCCTCCAGTGGTGGAAGGTCCCAGCGAACATCAAGCTGGGCCGAGCCCTGGGTCCAGTGATCTATCGCTAGCTGGTGTACACAGACGCATCCCCCTTGGGGTGGGGCGCTGTACACGAAGGCTGTGGTGTCAACGGTGTCTGGACCGGCCGGTGGCTGTGTCAGCACATAAATGTCCTAGAGCTGATGGCGGTTCTCCTCGCTCTGCGTCGTCAGAGGGGCTCAGGCTGGTGGCTTGGCCCCTAAGAGGGACAGGCTCCTGGCCTTAGGGTTGCCGGAGCCTGTGCTGGCGACAATCCAGCATGCCCGGGCTCCTTCCACGAGGGCTGCCTATTCATACCGTTGGCAGGTGTTTACCACCTGGTGTGTGTCTCAACAGGTGGACCCATATTTGGCCTCGGCTCAGGAGATCCTGCGGTTCCTGCAGTCCCAGCTTGAGGCACAGAAGGCCGCTGTAACACTGCGAGGGTTGGTGGCAGCAGTCAAGGCAGTGCACATCGGGGAGATTGCACTGAGTACGGAGGACTGTGCGCTCATTTCCCGGTTTCTTCGAGGGGCTCAGCGACTTAAGATGCGTACCGCCGGTCCTGCAGTTCCCCCCTGGGATCTGGATGTCGTCCTTGGAGCCCTTCAGCGTCCCCCCTTTGAACCTTTAGGGGGTGCTGACCTCAAATGGCTTTCCATGAAAACCGCCCTTCTGCTCGCCGTCACTTCGGCCAGAAGGGTGAGTGAACTCCATGCCCTGTCAGTGCATGGTGACTGCTGTCGGTTTTCCCCAGACGGCTCGAGTGTGGTTCTCCGCCCCAACCCTGCCTTTCTGCCTAAGGTCCTGACTGAGTTCCACCTGGCTCAGTCGGTCGAGCTCCGGTCTCTCTCCTCGCCCTGCGCGGGTGAGGAGGTTGAGCAGAGCCAGTCCGCACCATGCCCGGTCAGGGCCCTGACGGCGTACATTCGTCGTACTCAGGCGGTCCGGAAGTCCGACCAGCTTTTTGTGTGTTACGACCATGGGCGTTTGGGCAGGCCTCTGTCAAAATCCAGGCTGTCGCACTGGGTTGTGGACACGATCCGCCAGGCATATGTGCTGTCAGGTGCACCTGTTCCACCAGGGGTCCGGGCACACCCCACTCGGGGCGTGGCAGCCGCATGGGCCTTGTGGCGAGGGGCTTCCCTTGCTTCCATACGCTCTGACGCCACGTGGTCGTCTCAGTCAACCTTTACCAGGTTCTACCGGTTGAATGTGGCCGCCAGCCCCTCCTTTGGGGAGTGTGTGCAGGGCACGTCCCGACGGTAGGCATTTTGTCTCCCCCTCAGCCTTGCGTCTTGCGGGCTGATTGAGCGGCTGCTCCGTGAACAGGCTGGCCCCTGCGTCTTGCGGGGCCCTTGCCTGTCCCTTTTGCGTCAGTCCTGCGACTTGCGGGCTTCCCCGGCAGCCCTTCCCTCCCATGGCCGGCCCGAGCGACTTGCAGGGCCTTCTCGAGGGAGTTGTATATAGTGTATATTTGTAAATAGTTTGTTTGTTGCACATGGGATTGTGGGTTGCACCGTCTCCTCACAGTGTGTCTTAAAGATCTACCCCATACATATGGAATATGTAACGGACTGGAGAGATAGTCTCGAGACGATAGAGAACGTATGGTTACAATGTAAACTTGGTTCTCTGAGTGAAGAGACTATCTCTCCAGCCCCTAGGCCGCTCGGAGACACGTTTCGCTCAAACTATCAGTGATTACACGCCGGCGCAGGTGCTTTATAGCTACGCAATGGGGCGTGGCCGGGCAAGCCGGTGTGTCTCAAAGAAATATCCAACTGCCCTGACAAGCAGCGGGGGTCATGCCGGATACATATGGAATATGTAACGGAGTGGAGAGATAGTCTCTTCACTCAGAGAACCAAGGTTACAATGTAACCATACGATCTGTAGCACACATTGGATCTATAACACACACAGTTTCTGTAGCACACACTGGATCTGTGGCACACACTGGATCTGTAGCACACACTGGATCTATAACACACAGTTTCAGTAGCACACACTGGATCTGTGGCACACACTGGATCTGTAGCACACACTGTTTCTGTAACACACACTGTTTCTGTAGCACACACTGTATCTGTAACACACACAGTTTCTGTAGCACATACTGGATCTGTAGCACACACTGTTTCTGTAACACACACTGTTTCTGTAGCACACACTGTATCTGTAACACACACAGTTTCTGTAGCACATACTGGATCTGTAACACACACAGGGTCTGTAGCACACACTGGATCTGTAACACACACTGGATCTGTAGCACACACTGTTTCTGTAGCACACACTGGATCTGTAACACACACTGTTTCTGTAGCACACACTGTTTCTGTAAGACACACTGTTTCTGTAGCACACACTGGATCTGTAACACACAGTTTCTGTAGCACACTCTGGATCTGTAGCACACACTGTTTCTGTGACACACACAGTTTCTGTAGCACACACTGGATCTGTAGCACACACTGTTTCTGTAGCACACACTGTTTTTGTAACACACACTGTTTCTGTAGCACACACTGGATCTGTAACACACACAGTTTCTGTAGCACACACAGGATCTGTAGCACACACTGTTTCTGTGGCACACCCTGTTTTTGTAACACACTGTTTCTGTAGGCACACACTGGATCTGTAACACACACAGTTTCTGTAGCACACACTGGATCTGTAACACACACAGTTTCTGTAGCACACACTGGATCTGTGACACACACTGTTTCTGTAGCACACCCTGGTTCTGTGACACACACTGGATCTATAGCACACACTGTTTCTGTAGCATACACTGGATCTGTAGCACACACTGTTTCTGTAGCACACACTGGATCTATAACACACACAGTTTCTGTAGCACATACTGTTTCTGTAACACACACTGTTTCTGTAACACACACTGTTTCTGTAGCATACACTGGATCTGTAGCACACACAGTTTCTGTAGCACACACTGGATCTGTGACACACACTGTTTCTGTAGCACACACTGGATCTATAGCACACACTGTTTCTGTAGCATACACTGGATCTGTAACACACACAGTTTCTGTAGCACACACTGGATCTATAACACACACAGTTTCTGTAGCACATACTGTTTCTGTAACACACACTGTTTCTGTAACACACACTGTTTCTGTAGCATACACTGGATCTGTAGCACACAGTTTCTGTAGCACACACTGGATCTGTAGCACACACTGTTTCTGTAGCACACACTGGATCTATAACACACACAGTTTCTGTAGCACACACTGGATCTGTGGCACACACTGGATCTGTAGCACACACTGGATCTATAACACACAGTTTCAGTAGCACACACTGGATCTGTGGCACACACTGGATCTGTAGCACACACTGTTTCTGTAACACACACTGTTTCTGTAGCACACACTGTATCTGTAACACACACAGTTTCTGTAGCACACACTGGATCTGTAGCACACACTGTTTCTGCAACACACACAGTTTCTGTAGCACACACTGGATCTGTGACACACACTGTTTCTGTAGCACACACTGTTTCTGTAACACACACTGGATCTGTAGCACACACTGGATCTGTAACACACACAGTTTCTGTAGCACACAGTGGATCTGTAGCACACACTGTTTCTGTAACACAGTTTCTGTAGCACACACTGTTTCTGTAACACACACTGTTTCTGTAACACACACTGTTTCTGTAGCACACACTGGATCTGTAACACACACAGTTTCTGTAGCACACACTGGATCTGTGACACACACTGTTTCTGTAGCACACACTGGATCTATAGCACACACTGTTTCTGTAGCATACACTGGATCTGTAGCACACACAGTTTCTGTAGCACACACTGGATCTGTGACACACACTGTTTCTGTAGCACACACTGGATCTATAGCACACACTGTTTCTGTAGCACACACTGGATCTGTAACACACACAGTTTCTGTAGCACACACTGGATCTGTAGCACACACTGTTTCTGTAGCACACACTGGATCTATAACACACACAGTTTCTGTAGCACACACTGGATCTGTGGCACACACTGGATCTGTAGCACACACTGGATCTATGACACACAGTTTCAGTAGCACACACTGGATCTGTGGCACACACTGGATCTGTAGCACACACTGTTTCTGTAACACACACTGTTTCTGTAGCACACACTGTATCTGAAACACACACAGTTTCTGTAGCACACACTGGATCTGTAGCACACACTGTTTCTGTAACACACACAGTTTCTGTAGCACACACTGGATCTGTAGCACACACTGTTTCTGTAGCACACACTGGATCTGTAGCACACACTGGATCTGTAACACACACTGGATCTGTAACACACACTGGATCTTTAGCACACACTGGATCTGTAACACACACTGGATCTGTAGCACACACTGTTTCTGTAGCATACACTGGATCTGTAACACACACAGTTTCTGTAGCACACACTGGATATATAACACACACAGTTTCTGTAGCACATACTGTTTCTGTAACACACACTGTTTCTGTAACACACACTGTTTCTGTAGCATACACTGGATCTGTAGCACACAGTTTCTGTAGCACACACTGGATCTGTAGCACACACTGTTTCTGTAGCACACACTGGATCTATAACACACACAGTTTCTGTAGCACACACTGGATCTGTGGCACACACTGGATCTGTAGCACACACTGGATCTATAACACACAGTTTCAGTAGCACACACTGGATCTGTGGCACACACTGGATCTGTAGCACACACTGTTCTGTAACACACACTGTTTCTGTAGCACACACTGTATCTGTAACACACACAGTTTCTGTAGCACACACTGGATCTGTAGCACACACTGTTTCTGTAACACACACAGTTTCTGTAGCACACACTGGATCTGTAGCACACACTGTTTCTGTAGCACACACTGTTTCTGTAACACACACTGGATCTGTAGCACACACTGGATCTGTAACACACAGTTTCTGTAGCACACAGTGGATCTGTAGCACACACTGTTTCTGTAACACAGTTTCTGTAGCACACACTGTTTCTGTAACACACACTGTTTCTGTAACACACACTGTTTCTGTAGCACACACTGGATCTGTAACACACACAGTTTCTGTAGCACACACTGGATCTGTGACACACACTGTTTCTGTAGCACACACTGGATCTATAGCACACACTGTTTCTGTAGCATACACTGGATCTGTAGCACACACAGTTTCTGTAGCACACACTGGATCTGTGACACACACTGTTTCTGTAGCACACACTGGATCTATAGCACACACTGTTTCTGTAGCATACACTGGATCTGTAACACACACAGTTTCTGTAGCACACACTGGATCTGTAGCACACACTGTTTCTGTAGCACACACTGGATCTATAACACACACAGTTTCTGTAGCACACACTGGATCTGTGGCACACACTGGATCTGTAGCACACACTGGATCTATGACACACAGTTTCAGTAGCACACACTGGATCTGTGGCACACACTGGATCTGTAGCACACACTGTTTCTGTAACACACACTGTTTCTGTAGCACACACTGTATCTGAAACACACACAGTTTCTGTAGCACACACTGGATCTGTAGCACACACTGTTTCTGTAACACACACAGTTTCTGTAGCACACACTGGATCTGTAGCACACACTGTTTCTGTAGCACACACTGGATCTGTAGCACACACTGGATCTGTAACACACACTGGATCTGTAACACACACTGGATCTGTAGCACACACTGGATCTGTAACACACACTGGATCTGTAGCACACACTGTTTCTGTAGCACACACTGGATCTGTAACACACACTGTTTCTGTAGCACACACTGTTTCTGTAACACACACTGTTTCTGTAGCACACACTGGATCTGTAACACACACAGTTTCTGTAGCACACTCTGGATCTGTAGCACATACTGTTTCTGTGACACACAGTTTCTGTAGCACACTCTGGATCTGTAGCACACACTGTTTCTGTAGCACACACTGTTTTTGTAACACACACTGTTTCTGTAGCACACACTGGATCTGTAACACACACAGTTTCTGTAGCACACACTGGATCTGTAGCACACACTGTTTCTGTAGCACACCCTGTTTTTGCAACACACACTGTTTCTGTAGGCACAAACTGGATCTGTAACACACACAGTTTCTGTAGCACACACTGGATCTGTAACACACACAGGGTCTGTAGCACACACTGTTTCTGTAGCACACACTGGATCTGTAACACACACAGTTTCTGTAGCACACTCTGGATCTGTAGCACACACTGTTTCTGTGACACACACAGTTTCTGTAGCACACACTGGATCTGTAGCACACACTGTTTCTGTAGCACACCCTGTTTTTATAACACACACTGTTTCTGTAGGCACATACTGGATCTGTAACACACAGAGTTTCTGTAGCACACACTGGATCTGTAACACACACAGGGTCTGTAGCACACACTGTTTCTGTAGCACACAATGGATCTATAGCACACACTGTTTCTGTAGCACACACAGGGTCTGTAGCACACACTGTTTCTGTAGCACACACTGTTTCTGTGACACACACTGTTTCTGAAACACACACTGGATCTGTAGCACACACTGTTTCTGTAGCATACACTGTTTCTGTAACACACACTGTTTCTGTAGCACACACTGGATCTGTAACACACACAGTTTCTGTAGCACACACTGGATCTGTGACACACACTGTTTCTGTAACACACACTGGATCTATAGCACACACTGTTTCTGTAGGACACACTGTTTCTGTAACACACACTGTTTCTGTAGCACACACTGGATCTGTTACACACACAGTTTCTGTAGCACACACTGGTTCTGTAGCACATACTGTTTCTGTAGCACACACTGGATCTGTAACACACACAGTTTCTGTAGCACACTCTGGATCTGTAGCACACACTGTTTCTGTGACACACACAGTTTCTGTAGCACACACTGGATCTGTAGCACACACTGTTTCTGTAGCACACCCTGTTTTTATAACACACACTGTTTCTGTAGGCACATACTGGATCTGTAACACACAGAGTTTCTGTAGCACACACTGGATCTGTAACACACACAGGGTCTGTAGCACACACTGTTTCTGTAGCACACAATGGATCTATAGCACACACTGTTTCTGTAGCACACACCGGGTCTGTAGCACACACTGTTTCTGTAGCACACACTGTTTCTGTGACACACACTGTTTCTGTAACACACACTGGATCTGTAGCACACACTGTTTCTGTAGCATACACTGTTTTCTGTAACACACACTGTTTCTGTAGCACACACTGGATCTGTAACACACACAGTTTCTGTAGCACACACTGGATCTGTGACACACACTGTTTCTGTAACACACACTGGATCTATGGCACACACTGTTTCTGTAGGACACACTGTTTCTGTAACACACACTGTTTCTGTAGCACACACTGGATCTGTTACACACACAGTTTCTGTAGCACACACTGGTTCTGTAGCACATACTGTTTCTGTGACACACACAGTTTCTGTAGCACACACTGGATCTGTAGCACACACTGTTTCTGTAGCACACACTGTTTTGTAACACACTGTTTCTGTAGCACACACTGTTTCTGTTGCACACACTGGATCTGTAACACACACAGTTTCTGTAGCACACACTGGATCTGTAGCACACACTGTTTCTGTAGCACACACTGGATCTGTAACACAGTTTCTGTAGCACACACTGGATCTGTAGCACACACAGTTTCTGTAGCACACACTGGATCTGTAGCACACACTGTTTTTGTAACACACACTGTTTCTGTAGGCACACACTGGATCTGTAACACACAGTTTCTGTAGCACACACTGGATCTGTAACACACACTGTTTCTGTAA